>NW_007579994.1:16396-42601 GCF_000690725.1 Stegastes partitus
TGTGGAAGAAACATGACTATTTCCAACCACAATAACTGGAGCAGCAGCTACCTGAGCTGATAGAAGGAACCACATCAGCCTGATGATCATCGGTCACAATGCGACCACATGAAACTTTAGCTGCACCCACTCAAAAAAACGGTCACATATGAGAACACTTTGGCTGCAGGTTTTAACGTTTTTCACAGGCCACACATTCCAGTTATGGATGTAAAGGATTAATTGCTTGATTGTTTTTTAAACTAATTATGGCTCATAATTTAACATGTTAAAAAGACATAACTGATGAGGAGTGGTGGAGAGGCGCAGTCTACAAATGACCTTTTATTTTAAATCAGGAATTAGAATATGAGTAACATCAGCACAACTATTTACAGGAATCCAAATGTTCTACCTCTGGAGGATGTTCCAATCATTATCGAATTTAGCACAGTCGTAGGAACGTCAAGACTAAACTAACTGGCTTACAGCAAAAATGGACGGGTCCAGGACGCACCGAGCTGCGCCCCGTGAGAAAATCTGCAGCTGCCAATCAGAGCCGCGGCCAAGGTCACATGATCACTAAAGTTTTTTGAGCTACATACACACTTATGTGGCTGTGCCCCGCATCCAGGAAGTGTAGAATTAGTAAACACGCAGTAAAGACTCATTTTAAATCTGTTTATACAAATATTGCTAATATGGCAAAAGAATATGTACATTCAAATTTAATGTTGTGTTTGAGAACTCGCGACCCTAATGAGGATTAAGCGGTGTATAGATAATGGATGGATGGATGTTTGAGAACTACTTTTGATCTGGTCGTTAGTAGTGGGGCGGCGCCACTGTCAATGAGGCAGAAGACCAGGAACATGCGTGTTTTGTATATTAGTTGTAGCACCTGGTTGGGCCACCAGGTGGAGCCTTTTATTGTTAAATGAAATGAAAAACTGACGCCTGTTTTCTGTGTTTAACACTGTAGGGATTGCTTGGAACAAAAATTATTCAATCAGTAGATTTGTGTTGTTACTTCAGTTGTGTTGTAATTGTGATTGTTGTAGATGGATGAGGTGGTTTTTGTTGCGGCCGAGAGCATCATTAAGCTCGCGATGGGTCACCATGACAGAGACTTCTGTAGCAGTTAACGTCTTGGCTCAGCAAATCTTGTTAAACCAAACTGTCTTTGTAATATTTGATTGAGCCGAAAAAATCTGTTTATGTAGTTCAAAATACCTGGTGTTTACTTTTTCTTGTCCTGAAATCTCGTGTACGCAAGTTGAATTAGCGTGACAAACGGTAAGTATTAGGAATCGCTACGTCAACATATGAAATCACTACATCGAGCCCTGACTGTAAACGTGGCTGACTAACAGTTTAGCAGATTTTAAATTTGCATCGCTTGTTCCAGTCTTCACCTAAATGTGTACAGATGACCTTCAGATTAAACCTGACAACAACACAGAAATACTTTTTTCAGCTTATTTTGAAAACTGAGCTGAAACCAGCAGCGATCAGCAACGTTTAAATGTGTCGACAACAAATTCGGTTACACGGGCTCAGGATGCCGTCCTAAAGATGCGTAATTTATTCTTCTCATTTGTCCACAACGAGGTGGTGCAATAACCAAAAACAAGGGCTGATCTTTTTCCGTCAACAGAAGGGATTCTTGTGTCGGGTGATATTTCGAGAGATCCTGACGAAAGACGTCGTTCTAGTCGACACAGCCGTTATTCATCTATTTATTCTTTTTGGGGGGAAAATGAAGATTTATTGTCTACTAAGAAAACTTGTGTAGCCACAGTACATCCATGTTTACAATAGCACATTCGTCGGGGACTATTTTCAGCTCAAGATTAATGGGATGGAGTCAAAACAAACTGCAGTGTGGTAACGAAGCAACATGTCAGCCGGTGCAGCAGTGTGACTGACTGATGTGTGATTTTTATAGTGTTTGGACAATAATAGAGCTCCGTGGCACTGAGGAACAAGATATTTCAGGCTCTGGATTCAGACACAATACATGTCTGTAGCATGACTTCATTGTGGGTTTTTGTCTTTCTGTAACAACAATATAGAATCCAACCAGGCTGAGCGGCGCGTAAGAGGGAAACCAGCTGCGGGGCTCGTTGGTGTAACTGAACTCTCACTGAATCATTTACCGTCCAGGTGATGCGGTCGCACCGCTCGGAAAACTTGCCGATTCAAATGCTAAAGGTGGTGTTTAGCTTTGATCCGTGTCCAGAGTCGGGTCTTTGTGTCGTCTTTAAGTGTTGGTGACATCTGTGGCCGTCAGCGCTCCACTCGAGACGTCCTCCACAAACGAGGACGCCAACACCCACACAGAAAGTCAGACATGAACCGTCGCTCCCATTGTGTCGCTCCCTCTTCAGGCTCGACTCTCTGATCTGCTACTGTGGCTCTAACATCTCCAGTGAGAGTGTTGTTTTTTTCTCCCTGGTCTGTGTGATTCTTGTGGCACCTGTAATAACCCCTGAAAACATGCCCCAACCTGCCTCCATCACACATTTACACTGACAGAACCAACCAGCTGTTACGTCGGCTAAAGTCTAACCAGTGCAGACGGCGGCGGTGATGAGATCAATCAAACGCTGCAGCTCAGCCTTCCCACCGGCAGCAGGGTTACATTTAAATATAAATCACTGTCATTTGCAGCAGCTCCTGCTTCACACCTTCGCATTTGTACTTTAAAACAAACCTTTCTATGAATGTCTCCTCTTAACTTGGGAATCACAAGATTTTACTTTTCGCTGAAAGCCTCAGGGGGTCCAGCTCTACTTCTTCACCAGAATTTCCAGTCAATTCGCTGTGCACACGTCAAGGCAGCACTGTTGGTTTGATATACTCAATCTCCCCTAGTCCCACCTGGCAGGTAAACCCCGTCTTTATCTGCTCTCTCCTTTCTGCTTCCCTTTCACACGGTCACGCCTTTCTTTCTTTATCTCTGCACCGCTCCCAGAGGAAATCAGGTGCTAGGCAGCGGCCTGCCGAGCGCTTTCAGGCCTCGTCTCTGTTTTTCTACATCTTCAACTTTCTTCGTTAGCTCGGAAGGGAAGGAAAAAAAGAAAGGATGAGGGACGGATTAGCTCATGAAAGGTTGGATATAAGCGAGAGGAAAGGGAGCGGAGAAAGTGAAGGGGCACGGGGAGGCAGATTCTGCAGCCGGTTACCACGGCTACCGGAAAGCAGCTGATTAGCGTTGTGTGATGTGCGCGAGTGTGTCTGGGCCTGTAGGTGCATCTCTGCGGCTGATAAATGGCCCGACGCTACATGTGGAGAAAGGAGCATTTTAACGATCATTAGCAGTAGCTTCCCATTCATCAGCTCTGACTCGTCGGTTGCTCCGGTGTTGCACCATAACAAGCTGCAACGCTCAAATCCCCTGATGGTGAAAACCCCCTGACCACGACACACACAAACACACACAACGCACACGCCAGACGCTGATTAACATCTCACACCCACTTCCTTTTAGGCAAAATGGGGCTAAAGACTCAATAGCTCGGGACACTTGTGTTGACATTAGCAACTGCAGCATCATGTCACGCTGTTAAAGAAAGATAAACCTTTTACTCTTTTGTGAACGATTAAAACAAACGAGTTAAAATGACAGAAAGTTACCACAAACAACTTACAGTGGCTAGTCGTCATATAAAAGCAAAACTATAAGTCAATTAATTGATTGCACTACTTCTTTTTTCATTATTGCTGAATTTACATTATTTATTTGGCAAAAGATGCAAAATATTCACCGGTTTCAAATTCTGAAATGTAAGACTTTCCTACTTTTCTTTGTCACTGCAAACCTGGAAAGAAAAAGTTCTCCTGAGACGCGAGCCTGAGCTATAAATTGGCATCAGCTTATCACGGTAGAATGTAGTGACGTAGATATCCGTTAATAACAAACAGGAAATTGCAGAACAGACGTTGCACAGATCAGGCCAGTTCGAGGTCTTCCTCATAATGTTTATGATAAAGACGTTGGAGGAATGAAGAACTCTCATTATCTTTGAATTTAAGGAGAAACAGTTCATCGCAGAAGACGACACAAACAACAAGCAGCACTTCGTGTTCCGCGCAAAACTGATCGATGCAATGCAATTCACTTAACGCTCCCTGCGGGGGGATTTGTCTCGGACTCAAACGCTGCACATGTATAGCGGCCGCTGAAGCGCATTACTCATATTGAATGTTACATAAATTACACACAAAGTGAATCCCTTCCCCATAATTGCATTATTTTTATGTTCAACAACAAGTGGGTAATTTGCTCTTGCGAACAATCATAAAACAAAAAGCGAACACGTCTTTGACCACAGACACAGACGGAGTACTTTTGTGATTTCCAGTTTAACTGCACGAACAATGACCTGTCTCAGTTTGGGGCCTTTGGGTTGTGTGGCTACCTCATGTCTACATCATGGCTCCACATGGATGAGAACATCCAGAGGACCTGGAAACATCTGACTGTGGGATTCCACAAAGACGATGAAGGATCCAGAAAGATGGACGACCAACTAATAATCAGCTGTGGCAGTAATCAGGAGGTATAGATTACTGCTGCTAGCATTGGCTGTCAAGTGGAGGGTCAGTGCCACTAATCAGAAGGTGAATTGCCAAAATAAAGAGTTTCTAAAGAAGACCATGTAACTCACCTGACCTGAATTGATCAGAACACCTTTCAGGCATTTTAAAGGTAAAGCAACACGTTACCGGAAAAAAAACTGTCTTCGCTTGTCGACCACGAGAAGATTTTCGTTGACAAAATGTGCGTTAGATTACAATCGCTTACGTCACAATTAAATTCTAGCAGTACAGTCGTTTTGAAATGCAGCTGAAAGTTTTTCTAAAGTATGGATTTACAAAGACGTCACAAACATCTCCTCCAAAACAGAAAATGCGGCCAAACTAGAAATTCCTCCGACTCCAACAAAGTAGAACACAGAAAAAAACAAGAAAAGGAGTTTTTTAACGGTTCAATATTCAGGGAACAATGGTGGCCTCCAACAAATCACCAAAAGAGGGAACTACAACTGCACGGCGGTTGAACATGAACGTCCTGTGTGAATTTACAAAATACGCCTTTTGTAAGATCTTTACTGTGAATCTCAGTCGTAGCACTGATTTATGGTGGTCGATGCTGTGATAATAATGTGTTGTGAGCTTTGTTGTGGTTTAATCATCACAACAAAAGTCCAGCTTGATCGTCATGTTTTCTCTTTCTCGCTTTCTTTGACATTTAAATGAACCGGATGATTAATCGCCTAATCAAAAAATAATTACTATCTAATAAGAACAATCATGAGGTGCTGCACTGGTGGAAATGTTAATGTTCAACAGGTTGCCTCTGTCTGTGAGCAGCAGCATCCGGTTTAGACAGAAAGACAGGAACTGCTTCGTAGGCACCGACAGGGCACAAGACGTCCAGAACACTCTGACCACACGTGGCAGCCGGAAAACCAGTGGCTGTGATGAAACTCTGAAGTCTCTGTTTGCATGTAAGAATCCAGCGTCACCAGTTGGAAAAGATCTTCACTTCAATAGGAAGCTGACAAACACTGTTCCTCTTCCACATGCGCTCTCACAATGCGTTTGTGTGCAACACTCCCTCTGAATAGCAACTACTTCACAAAAACAATCCCGATCAACCAGCTCCGAACCGGTCCCGTCCACAGAGGGGACAGAGGGGACAGACTGGGGGTGAAGTGGAAAGTTACCGGAACTACGGGGAGGTCCAGCTCAGCGGGGAGCTGGTCACAAATCCTTCAGGGAGGAACTGGTGATGAGACATACAGGATTAGTTAAGGCTTGGCATTTTAAGCTTTCCAGTCCTTTAGCTGATAAGAATCATCAACAATCCAAAAGGATCCCCACATATTTAAGATTTCACGCAACTTATTCTCAGTGCCAAACCCTGAAAAAAAAAGAAACCAGGACAAACTGTTTCAGCGATCTGATCTGCAATCACATAAACAGCCCTGCACCACCTTGAGGATGTTTTGAATTCCATGAATGTGTGTGTTGTAATGAAAGACATATCAGTGTATCTGTGTGTGTCTGTTTGCTGGTGAATGAAGGAGCTGAGTCACTTCAGGCAACATCCGCAAAAGTCTATGAATGAACAGCCAGAATGAAAGTTCAGGAAATGAAAAGTTTGTGCTGTCCGTTACTGCCTGAAAGAGTAAATCCAAGACAAGTCATCAACAGAGGTCCGTCTTAAAGTAAAGACAATAATAAATAAGCAGCTTTGAAGAATTCTTCAACTCTCTATACGACTCTGAACGAAACAGATCAGAAAGTGGGAAGGCAAAGGATGTGAAGATCTAGGAATCGGCACTGAAGAGTTGACAAGAAGCCGGCGACCAGAAGCCGGATGCTCTCCAATAAGTCACGAGGGGACAGTGCTGCCTGTAAATACACTTTAAACTGTCAACTGTTCTGACCGTAGTTGAGCAATACTTCCTGTAAGTTGCGACACTTGGGATGTGGACACACTAACAATGTGTTGCCTTGTGCACACACACACACACAGACACACTGTGGTGTCCCGGGGCCAGAAAGAACAGCATGCAACGTATCGCCTCGTGTGCTTTTGTTTACCCACTAAAGTCACTGATGCATCCTGATGCAACAGCGTTTACTGGACGACACGGGGAGGTGACACCGTGTTCTGGCTGCTGACACAAAATGATGTCACGTAAGCAGAGAGTGTGTATGAAGTCTCAAAATACTGGGCGTAAATGAGGCGTGACCTCTGCCTCACACTCGCTGTCCACGAGCCGATCAGAGGATCACAGTGACTCGGCGAGATCAAAAGAAACAGCAGATTAAACTGAACCCAGATAAACCTCCTGAGCAAATACAACACACCCAAATGTCATGCTGAGAGTGACACACTGTATTCGACATGATAAATCCAATCACAGTGTAGAATCAACAGTGTTTACATATTTACCCAAGTAGTCTTTGGTCTGTACGACCGGATCGAGATCAGGCACATGCTGTTTATTTTTTTTTCTGCGATATCTCTGGAGTTTCACTGGAGTCCTGCTGTGACCATGAATCCATGAGCCTTACTGTGGTGAGGCAGAGATCTGGGTATAAAAAACATTTCTAAACCTTTGAATGTTTGCAGGGGCACAGTCCGTTATTGTGAAAAGGATCCAGTTCTTCACAGAGTTGGACATCCAGCCAAATCCAACGACCAGCCAACTAGAGCGCTGGGCAGGATGCTGATTGGTAACCCACTGGTCACTGTGGCACACTTTAAGGAGTCCTCTGCAGAGAGAACCTGACATCAGGATGGATGTTTTAAGTGGCTAGGGAGGTCAATCCTGGAGTTAGCAAAAAAAAGACTCTGAAAACATGAGGAAGAAGAGCTCTGTGTGGGGAAAACCAGGTGCTGCTTATCATCTGAAGTGGCCCAAAGGTCACGTAGAGCAAAGACGGAGACGAATGCGCTCATATGAGCGAACAAACATCTGCGGAACGACTTGAAGATGGCAGTTCACAGGTGCTCTTTATCCAGACTGACAGAGCGTGAGAAATTCTGCCAGAACGACTGGGAGAAACTGTCCAAACCCAGGTGCACGATGCTCGTAGAAACTCATGCGAGAAACCAAAGATGTTTCTAAACTGTTGGAAACTATCTGTTTCTTTTTCATACTTTTTAACACATTTCATTTAATGTTTGTGCTCTGTCATTAGAGTTTATTGCATTTTATTTGAAATATGAACATTCAAACTGTAATGATCTGCTGTGCATCTGAGATTTTGAAGTAATTTGTTTAATCTCACAGTTTCTGCTTTAGTGGCACATCAGCAAGCTAAGCTCATAAATCAGCCTCAAAAAACATTTTTATGTTTGAAATTACTTTAGAAAGAATTACACGCCAGTTTGAATTTGTTCTACTAAAGTGATGGCCAAAGTGCGTCATCTGTCCCTCCGCGTAAACAACAGCTTTCTGTGATTGGCTGTTACTAATGACGTGTAACCAATCGGGCAGCGCTGTGGGCGGGACAATGCAGAGAGAACAGGCTGCATCAGAGCCAAAGGAGAGCATTTAATTGTTTTAGCAATAATCCGTCAATAAAAAGATTTTGCTAATTGGAAAAAATGCCAAAACAGCTGCCTCGATTATCGGTCTATCCAAATGTTTGTTTTTAAATCTCGTGAACGATAAGCGTACAGGACTGCACCAACTCTAAAATGGGATATTTTAGCTTTGACTTTTACACAATGGGAGTTGATTGTGATTTAAACTAGAACAGCTCAGTTGTTTTCCTTTCTGAAGACCTCTTACCCCATTAACTCAACACAGTGGTGTCATTGAAGTGACTGAGCGAGCTGCCTGTGCTTCTATCAGTTTCTATATGACCTAAATGTTTGGTACATAATGAAAATAGCAGTGATCTCATATTGGAAATGCAGCATAACCTCTGAACGATCGTCCTTATCTACACCGCGTCATCCCCATCACATGATTAGAATTACTGTATTCATTATAACTACTAGTGCTTTTATCTTCCCAGCAATTACTTGATGTGAGTTTTACGTACTAACAGCATCAAATCTGTGTCCGGTTAGGGAAAAAAAAAAAAAAAAGTAAACAATGCGAGGCCCTGTTCTCCACTCCCTATCAGTGTTCTCATCGTCTCCATGAGCTCCATCCCTTCCGGCTCCAGCTCAAGGCCTCCTGCCCCTTATTCACAGACATCACTACTGCTGAGGCATTTTTAGGAGTATGAGAGTCAGGTCGGCTGCCAAAGTTCCCTCATGACCGATAGAGAGTTATTCTGGGGCTGAAGCTAAGCTGTACGTCACAACTGAGCCACAGGAAGACCGTGAGTCTCTGGGCTGCAACAAGATGCAGATGCTGGTTACTACAGGCAAAAGCACAAGCAAAATAGGACTCAAGTAGAATCCACGAAGATGTTCTGATCAAGCTAAGACGAAAAATGCACCGTCTGCGAGGGGAGAATATGAAAAATACATATTACATTTCCCTGGCGAACAGTGCATCCATTTGAAACACTTAAAATGTGCATGTTTCATATAGCTGGAGCTCGTCTTCCACAACCCCACGTAGCTCTGCATGTGGTTCTTTTTTTCTCTCTGACGTGCTGCGAGGAGGCAGGAGAACGTGACATTTTAAGCGACGAGCTGACAGGCAGCAGCTTTATGCGCAAAAGGACTCGACCGACGGAGCTTTAAAACAAATTCAGGGTCGAGTTGGAGCGTCGTAGAGGAACAACTTTCTGCACAAGCCTGATGGAAATGTTATGGTCTGTCAGTCGATTATTTCACACTCGTCTTCTATAAGCTCATGTATGTGGTTCCTTCCTGCTTTTTTTCTGCTAGCGTTATGTTTTAAGCGACGAGCTGACAGGCAGCAGCTTTATGCACAAAAATGACTCGACTGTCGAAGCTTTAAAAAGAGTTTAAGGTCAATTAGTAGAGAAATTTTCAACCTTTCGTCGCTGTTCTTCTGCTCGAGCCTGATGGAGATCTTATAGTCCATCAGGCAATTAGCAATTTCACACTCCTCTTCCATGAGCCTACGTAGCTCGGTATGTGGTTCCTCTCGGCTTATTTTCTCCTGACGCGCTGCTAGGAGGCAGGAGAACGTGATATTTCCAGCGACGGACTGACGGGCAGCAGCTTTATGCGCAAAAGGGCTCGGCTTTAAAACCAGTTTAGGGTCAAGCTGAGGAGGAATTTTCAACCTTTCGTCGCTGTTCTTCTGCACGAGCCTGATGGTAATCTTATGGTCAATCGGTCAATTAGCGATTTCACACTCATTTTAGCTTCATGTTGGCTACATCCCTGCCACGCCGGATGGAGAGGTGGACCCAGTGTGAAGGGTGAAGGATCATTTCCAAGCAGAGGAAAGGAACTAAGAAAAATGAGGAAACTGACTCAATGAACCTCCCTTTCCGTGGTGACACTTGTGCCTTGCATATGCACTCTTTCTTCTTCTGGACTGTGATGCTGACACTGAGTGTATATGTGTGTGTGTGTGTGTACGTGTTGAGCCGGCGGTGAGACCATGAATTAAAGAGGAGATTAATGAGTCAGGACATGGAGGCTCAGACTCCAATCTGTTCCCTGCTCCACTCTGGGGGCCGTCTCTCCCCACAAAACCCAATTCTGTCAGCAGACGCACACACACACACATACGTACGTATACACACCGCCAAGACACAGCAGGAAGGCCGAGGACTCGGGTCTGAGCTTCCACGCGGGGAGAGCACGAGTTTAGGAAAGTGTAAAGGAAAGCATAATGGAAGTCAAGAGATTCTCCGTGTGAGGATGTGTTGGGCGATACAAGCCTCCACCCTGTAGGCCGTCACCCCGCTCAGACACCACACCCTGACCCCGAGACCTGCCATCTGTCTGGTAAAGAGAGAAAATCGAGGCAGGAAACACACTGAGACAGAACCAAAGAGAGGCAGCGAGTGAGCTGGAATGAGAAAGAGAAATTAGAGGAAACTAGAGCAGGAGAAAAAAGGGGTGAAGCAGGCAGCAGGGGCGAATAAAGAAAGGGAGGCTGACGAAAATGCCTGGAAACCAAGGAGGAGAAAAGTATGTGCAGAATTCCTTGAAACTACACATCCCATCACTGGCTGCGCGTTTTCATAAACGTTCGACAACATGAAAGAAAGAGGATCATCTCAGCGGCAGATGGATATCTGTTGTTTTTTTCTATCTAGTTTTCTTTCCCCTCTCTCTCCCTCTCTATCATCTCCTCGCCGTTATTGCAGAGCCGCTGAAGTTTTGTTTTTCCTTATTGCTTTACCCCCTCCGGCCGTTCAAACAAGCCCGTGATGAATGTAACAACGATGGCCTTGATGCTCTTTATCATCATTTACTCCTATATGAGATTGGTTGCCACATTACCATGAAATACTCATCAACCCTCTCTATCCATCCCTCAGCTCTCCCACTTTAATGCATGCCATGAGACCCACTAATCCCATGATATGCCTCATAATCTGATCACAGATATGAGCATAGAGAGAGGAACAGCGAAGGGGAGAGCGGCGAAGAGACAGATAGACAAGAGGAGGATGGCGAGGGAGGAAATGCAATCAGAGAGGAGAGGGATGTGGGAAGGAAGAGCAGGGATGTGGGCTGAGGCGGAGAGGTAAAAAAAAAAAATAAATGAGGGGATGAACAAGGAGACAGAGGGAGAGGAAGAATGAAGGAGGAGGGGGGGGACTAGCTTGTGACCTGATTTTACCACTAAGCCACGGAGAAGTGGAGCAGCACGTAGGCATGCTCCGCTCTGCACCGCAAACATCCAGCTCCTCATACAACATGTATAGAAAAGCACGACAAACTGCACCAGACATGCAGCGTAACCTATTGACCCACATACTGCATCCTCGTCGAGCTGAGTCACCAGCCTCGTCTTCCTCTCCCGTCTGCCTTCCTCGCCATCTGCACCGCCGTAACCTCGTCTTCTTCTCGCCTGCCGAACGTTGCCAGGCTCGCGGGAGGCGATGCGTAATGGTGCGCCGCAGCGAAAAGTCTGATGTCTATCAGTCTGGCAAAGCTGCTCTAACAGCTCCGCCGCTCGGCAGTCTGCTGGCAGTAAAGGCACGCACACACTCATCCATTACACAGCTGGATATCCGTCCCGTGTACATAAACAGCGTCTGGATGTACAGACGTCTCGCTGCTGTGACACTAGTGTGGGTTTCTAAATGACAGAAATAAGGCGCAGAGACTCAGATGCAGTCTAAATGCGGCAAATGTTCTCATTAGAGCCTGTGCTGTGGGCTTTATTCTGAGCCACAGGTTTCATCTTGACCACGGGGGCTGCTGTTTGAAGGCCCGCTCATCCAGTTTTCTCAGCACCATGCCTTGAATAATTACTCTTTCTTATTCCATGATCTGCTCTAACTATGCATCAACACGTACACAACCATAAACACTCCTCCGCGATGTATAAATTACAGATTTTTTAGCGCGTCGTGTCCCAGAATTGCCTCCCGCAACAACAACAGGAACGGTTTCGCCTCTCCTTGAAGGCAAGCGAGATACAAACAAGTAGGACACGTGTGCACACATGCTCACGTAAACGCAACCGACACACACACTGGGGGAAAAAAACTAACAAAAAAAAAACACACACACACACAAAACGTGTCCCTGATGTTCTTGTCATGGAGCTGGAGGCAAGTGAATCATACAATCTGTTTGCTGCCATTCTCAAGCTGTGACTCTGACACCCACCATTGAGTACAAACACACACACACACACACACACAAACATACACTGATGTCACAGATCACCAAAATACTAACGCACAGCCTTAAACATATGCACACAAAAACAATGGAGACGCGTCCATGGTTGAGCAGCTACATTCATATGAGGACATTCAGAGATCAATCTGCATAGAGCCGCCCACCACACACAGGCGTATATTGACGCCGTTTGAACAAAAGTGGCCGCCATTGATCCGGTGCAGAAAAAAAGGGGTCTGCGGGAGCTTTGTCTGGATTCTATGTGTGTCACAAGTTAGAGAATAAAACAATGGCAAAGTCGCTTCCAGATCAGGCTTTGTCTGAGGAGCGACGGCACACCTGTGGGCTCAACTAAAAAGCCAGTAAAGCAAATTTCTACGTACGTGTGTGTGTGTGTGTGTGTGTGTGTGTGTGTGTGTGTGTGTGTGGCCACAGGTCCTTTGTTTGAGGTAGTCACATGACCAGTCTGACTTGGCGCCGTCCCCTCCCCTCTGCAGTGCGCCACCATACAATAAAACGCTCAAATGTACGAGACAACAACAACAACAACAAACCGCGCCACGTGTGCGATCGCAAACGCACAAAACTTTGCTTCGTGAGCAGAACGCCGTCCTCGCAACAAAACCCGAGAAGCTGCAGAAAAATAACACGTCTCCTAATTAGCCACACGCGAGCCATTAGCGATGAAGGGAAGAGGAGGGATGGAGGGAGATGAGAAGGGAGGAAAGGAGGGAAAGATGAAGGGACGGTGGCAGCTGCGGGGATGGGGGCGGCGGCGGCGGCGGCGAGTCCGAGGGAATCGATAGCGCTCGGTCAATGCGTGTACGTGCGATTTAGGTAAACAAACGGAGGAAGCGCCGCGACACGGGTGCACGGGGTTAACGGCGAGACTTATCGGTAATATGTTCAGCCATGACAGCCAGATAGATGGATGTAGAGGAAGGAAAGTGGAGGAAGGGCGCGCTAAGGAGGGACATAAAGGAGCTCAGAAATGATAAACGGAGCTGGTGGGGCGGGATAGAAAAATCAAAATCGATTGGTGGCAGAAGGAGGCGTTAGAGGAGATGGAAGGACACGGGAGGCAAACACAAGGAGAGATGTATAGAAGATGAAGGTTTTTGGAGGGGGGGGAGGAAGGAGGAGAGAGGGAGGCGGGCTGGATGGGTCCCAAGGGTGAGATTTCCTGCTCTTCAATGTTGGAGCCGCCTGACAGACGACTCGGTGGATCTAACTGCCTATCCTATGTGCATGTTAATTAAAGACGGAGAGGGAGAGCGCTGGCAGAGTAAATAAGTCTGGCAGCGAGGAGGACGGCACAAAGGAAGCTCAGGTGTTTCCCTTGTCAAAACAAGTCAATGGACCTACCCTCCACAGGCCTTTAATTACAGCATCAGCGTGTAACCCACTTCACAATACAGCCGGCTGTAATCACACACACACACAGTGTTTATGGTGCTGTATTCTATATCTTTGTTATTTTAAAAAAAAACTCCCACGAAAAGGCCCAAACAAGCTGAGTGTGCCTCTCAGTTCAAAGCCCGCTGGTTGCTGCTCAACATCTTTTTGTTATGAAGGTTGCATCATTCGTTAAAAAGGTCATTTACTAAAACAGACGGGCGCTGTCGTTTCCAGTAAATGTCACTTACTTGGAAGTAAAAGAGGAGGATTTTTTTCGAGGGGCTTTTTCTGCTGCAGTGAAAAAAAAACAACATTTAGTGCTACTTCTTTTTTTACTACTTTGACAACAATGGAGCTCTGTGGCACAGAGGAATATGATATATAGACACTCGTTAGTCGGATCAGTCCATCGGTGTTGTCATGCATTTGTGGGCGACAAGGAAAATACACACCATCACCACACTTCCCTTTGACTCCGCCGTGACAACACAACATCTATAAGTGGCCGAGGTGATAAAAAAAAGAGAAAGAAAACAAGGCAACATAAAGGAGTTTCCCTGCTCGAGGACATTTTTCTTGTAGTTAACTTTTCCTTGACCTCGCTGAAACCATCACTGCAGCACAAAGCAGAACAACTGGACTAATGGCCTCTTTTTTTTTTTTTCCTCGTTTCTCCACCGGACTCGCCCCGCCTCCTCATCCAGCTCCAGCCGAGCATCCCCAGACCGTGGCACTGTGGTTCTTCTAAATGAGTTTAGCCTTTATTAGTCTGTCAGAGGGAAAAAAACATTGTTTCCCCCAGTAGCAGGTCGAGATATTATTCATCTATAATTGGTAATAACCCCGTACCCCCACCCTGAGGCGGCTCAATCTCCACTGAGTAATCACTGCCATCGCCTGCTCTGCTGGAAACAGCATTATTAGGTCGATGGCACTGTCTCTACCTCTGCTGTCTGCCAAGGAGGTTTATTATCTGACAATATATGGTTTTACTCCTGTGCTTCCTTTCAAAGCCACAAACTGTGGAGGGAGAATCTGGCTGAGCGCATTCATCTCGCATCCCGAGCCGCTATCAAATATCTCGGCGTCCCGGACAGTGGAGGCTCCAAAATGAGCTCCGGCGGGATCATTTAGGCTGAAGCTTTATCAGTTTTTATGGCTGCGAGGTTTGCTCTGTTGTGCAAAACACCTTTCACTTTTCAATATTTAACCGTCACCTCAGCTTCTTCCCCCGTGCACCAAAGACCGCCTCACCTCCTCTTTGTGTTTTGGTTTTGAAAACCAACAAGGAAATGCAGCTGAAAGTCAGACGCATTCAAATGTTTTTTACATTTTCTATATAAAATGCCAGCTATAATTGGACAGAGCCAAAGTAAATGGATTATTATTTCCTTTATTTTGTCAGAAACATTTTTAAAAAGCTGCTGCAAATTTCATACGGCTCAATACGGCGGCTTATTCTAATAGCTTGTTTAAAAAATGCTTAAAACCCCCAAAATAATGACTTTACCACTATTTAAGGTTAAGAAATGTGCAACTAATTACGCATTTTGCTTGAAAAAAATGTCTGAAACAATCTACTGGATGAATTAAGTGCAGTAATATTAGAAACCAACAAGGTGTCAGTTTGAGGATACAAAGCTTTATTGACGCTTCGACATCCACAAACCCGAACATTATGCCTTTACTACCATTTAAAACAGAGAAATGTGCAACTCATGAAGTATTTTGCTTGAAAAAATGTCTGAAGCAGTTGACTAAAACAATCTACTGGATGCATTAAGTGCAGTAATATTGGGAAACCGACAGCTTTCCTAATAAGCTTGAGAACACAAAGCTTTTTTGAAGCTTTGACAACCACCAACCCAAAGGTTATGACTTTACTACCATTTATGACAGAGAAATATTCAACTGATGATGACTTTTGCTTGACAGAATGACTGAAACAACACACTGACACAATCTGCTCGATGCGTTCATATCGGGAACCCTCCTACTTTCTTAATGAGGTGTTCGCCTGAGAGTACAAAGCCGTTTCGAAGTTTCGACAACCGCAAACGCCGTAAATTCCCCAATTTCTAGGAAACCCCCCTGAGCTCAAATCTACAAATTACGCCGGCGGTGATGACTTTACCTCGAGAGTAGGCTTCAAAAGGTTGATTTATATCATCCATTTACATCATATTTTCTATTGTTAGAGTCGTACAAAGGCTCTTTCTTCCCTCCACCTTCTCTGCCGCAACTTTTCCAAGCTGCAAATATTTATTAAAAAAGAAAAAAAAAGACTGAGTGATTGCTGAGTGAAACAGAAAATGACCTTGCTGCAGCTCGGGGCAGACTAATATTTCATCAGCTAACACTAAGGGCACACCTGCCTCACAGCTATACGCACATCTGCCAACGGCTCTGCGCTTCATCCCTGCGAGGAAGCGTCGGGGGAGGAAGGGAAGGAAGAAAGAGGGAAATAAAAGACAGAACGAGAAAAGAAAAACAACAAAGTCTCATGTGGGTTTTACTCGGAGACTCCGGTACGTTTCGGGGAAAGTGTAGGTTGACTTTGAAGCGACAAAAAACCACACACACAAAAAAAAAAGACGCAGCAATGACATTGTGACAAAGAGGGGAGACGCAGTGAAGTGACTGGAAGTAGTACGAGCCGTAATCCGCCAAGTGAACTGTGTGTTTTTAATTCGACCATCCTCGTGACAAGTGTATTAACTTAGAAAAATCAGGACACATGTCAAACTAGTGGTCTTTCCGTTGCACCAGCCAACAACTAAATAAAAGTGAATTATCTTTGTAAGAGGAAGGAAGCGGCCTCATGTGCTCTGCAGGAGAAGTGAAACCAGCCAGTTGACACCGTGATCCATTCAATATTTTGGATGAAGTCATTCACTTCTGCATGTCCAGGTTACACTGACACGAAAGCCACGAGCCGCAAAACAACGTGCGCAGCTCGTCAACCGATGCTGTTCGTCGACTTGTTGCTTAGCAAAATGCATAAATGTGTGTGTGAGGGAGTGTGTGTGGGAGTCCGGACCGTTTTGACTTGATGAGATCATGGAGATCAGCCACACGACAGATGTGTTGTTTACGCCGTCAATATGATAAAAATATCCATTTGAGGTCAGGATGGGAAATTTCACTTCACCCCAGAATAACTTGTTGGTGGTTTCGGTGGTTTCACTCGGAATGTCCATCAATTCCTGAGCATTTCGTTTTTACAATAATCAAATTAGAGTCGCAACAGTTACGGGAAAATCCAATTAGTTGTCATCGATGACATTCATCAGAAGCTGTTTTGATAATTGGTTAATCAGCTGGAGTATTTTTCAGTTAAAAAAAGTCTAAATCTTCTGATTCCACTTTCTTAAATGTGAATTTTTTGTGGTTGCTTTCTTCCTCTATGATGGAAAACTGAATATCTTAAGAGTTATTGACAAAACAAGACATTATGAGGACATTTTTCACCATTTTCTGACTTTAACAGACCGTGATCATGTGTAATATTCTGTTGACGTGTGCAGTATATCACGCTTAAGTACATCAATGTTATTGTCACGTCATTATGTCATTTATTCAGGTGCATGACTTCATCATCATGTGTGATCGCACTTATTAGCTCAGTTTAATGGCCAGCAATTATTTTAACTGTTCCGTTCTAGCCTTATTTTAGTCTACTTATTGTATTTTCAGTATTGTGCTAATATTTTATTGGTTTTCTGCTTTCTAGACTCTGCATGTCTTATGTTATGTCAGTTTGTTTTTTCTGAGCAATATCTGGCACATCTTACCTTAAACAACCAACCGATTAATCAAGGAAATAATCACCTAATGCATCAACAATTAAGATAATTACAGTATTTCTGAGCTGTACAAATGTTCCTCTGGGAACGTGTGAACTTAACGAGAACCTACAACTGTTGTGCTGAACCTGCTCACAGCATCAACGCTAACGTTAGGCAGGTACGCTCCACTGTGTTTACGAGCTTTTCTTAGTGTGCTAGCATGCTAGCATTTGCTAATTAGCACAAAATACAACTGAAGCTAATGAGAATGTTTTCAGTTTTGCAGGTAAATGTGGCATCATGGTTAAATCAGACAAAAAGTCAGAGTTTCTGTAGTTCATTCTCGAGAGTCCATCAGCGTGTGCACAAAATTTCCTACCGATCCATCGAATGGTTGTCGAGACATTTCAGTTTGGAAAAACACCGCGACCTCCTTAGCAGCTACGTGGCTAAAAACATCAGCGACAGAATTAGGTTAGCGTTGTATTTATGAGCCCAGCCAGACGGCACAACGTCCGTGAAATAAAGGAACAACCAACACTGGTGCGTTGTAAAGATTTACTGCCACAAATCACATCCCGTCAGCTGTTTCCATCACCTGATCCTTCCCCTCTTATCTCCAGGTTTCAGTCCAGCACTGAAATAAATAAATATCTCGCGGGTCTGCAGTACAAACAACAGCAAAGCCGAGGTCTGCCCGATTGGATTTCCTGCTAGGTACGCCGTCTGCCGCGGGGATGTCAGTTTCCATAGGACCGACCTCTGACCTGGTGTTGTACAGCGCCGGGGCGAGTATAAACAGCCCCTCCCCTCCCACTCGCCTCCATACCATCAAATGACTGGGACAAAGGAAATCAGCTGACCTTAACTGTCCTGGAAGCATGGACACAAACACACACCATCGGTACCAGGACGGTCCACTATAAAACTGACCCCCAGAAAAAAACCCGAGCTTTCATCTCTGTGCAGCTGCCTCGGTGAAGAACACAACATAAAAAAAAATAAAAAATACAAAGACAGTGATCAGATAGAGGACGAAAGAAAAACAGAAGAAGAAGCAGAGCACAGAGCCAATCAAGTGACCGGAGTGAAACAAAGGGCTATCTGTAAAAGCCCTGGACTTCATCCTGCCCTGTGATGAAAGAACTTCGATCCCCAGGCAGCTACAAAGCCCTGATGAAGCCTGTTAAGCTCCCACTTCGACGCAGCTCATCGAGCTCCATGCTGCTGATCAATTAGAGAACAGCTGAACCAGCTGCTGACCACACAAACACTCTGCTCGTACTGGTTTTAAGCACAGATGTTTGGTTTACAGCCTGTAAGTGCTGACTTCTACATACGTGTTCACTATCATATCTAATCTCAAGTATTTTCTCCTCAGCTGATCACAGACACAACCACACCCTGCTACATGCCACGGTCTCATGGAGGACGATCCAGCTCAGATGTTGACTTGCTGCTCCACCACAACTTGCGCACGCAGCTGACCAACAGCCACATGATGTTTGCAAGACATTAACACAACACACAGAGGCAAATTAGGACATCACGTATTAGCAAAAAAATCGCAATCATCCCCAATGAAAGCATTAATGTTTCCAGAACTAGTCAGAAAAATAAGGACAGGATTTATCCTCATTTTCCACCTGACTGCTGCCAGCTGAGGGCACAGAAAGAGTGTCAACATTGAAAACTTTCCATCCAGGCTACCTGAGGGCTGCACTATGAAGCAAGTTTGACGTATCCAGGCTTTCTTTGTGTTAACAGGCTCAACAAAAGCTAAAGCTCCAGTTAGAGATGACGGGTACCAGGATGGTGGTCTACGTGAGACTCACTCACATTAAAAGAGAAAGCATGAAACACATCATGTGACTTTTCTTCCACATTAAATGAACCAATCGTGTACTTCAGGAAGCAGGTTGCCTTAATGTAGAGCTGCTGCAAATGATGCAAGACAGAGATGGTGGTAGAAAACAGTTTGAGTGTTAGTAAATTTATGTTACTGATCAATTAGCTTCTTTCATTGAAACATGATCTTGTACTGAAGTGCATTTAAGTCTGACACTGTCCCATAATGAAGGATATAATTGTAGTTTTTGGCTAAATCCAAGTGAAACCATTATTATCTACCAACAGAATATTACATTTTGCTAATCTGCATTCTATCAGCTGCAGCACCAGCAGAGTAAAACAAACTTGGCAGCGAATCAGCATCAAACATAAAAGCATATTTATGCATTTTCTACATCACCAGTTGAATACATGCACGTTCCCATGGCAACGTGATGCATACAGCATATAGTACTGTAGCTGCACGGCTTCTATCAATGGGAATACTAATGCAGAGCTCATTTTCCCTCAGCTGAGAATCTGCATCGCTCCCAGAAAATCATCAGGAAAGGATTCTTAGTGGGAGACGCTTCCTACAGCCGATTGAAATATGAAACTCTGAACAGAACCTCCTCCTTAGCTGTGCAGCATCTGTTACCATGGTGATCTAAGAGGTTAAAAAAGCCACCTTCAGGCTCAACGTACATCGCTAACCTAATCTTGCTTCGTAGTGCAGCCCATGGAATTAAACCCAGAAATGTGCCGTGGGGTGAGAGAGGCGTGTTGGTGTGAGACTCACCCATCCGCCTTGGCTCTGGATCCAGTCCTGAATGTGGTTGTCCAGGTAAACCGTCATCCACTCTACGATCCGGCCCACCAGGGGGCTCATCTCCTTCTCGACGCACTCGACACACAGCGCCCCGCCGAACGCGAAAAGCCCTACGATGCGGCCCCAGTTGACGCCGTCCCGGAACACCTCGTCCATCACGTTCTCGAAGCTTTGGTAGGCGGTGGCCGGCGTGATGTGCAGCTGGCTGTGCAGGTCGCTGAAGGCGCGGGCGTACCGCAGCTCGAACTCGTTGGCCGTGTCCCGGAGGGCCTCCTTCACCGCGTCCATGGTCGCCGTCGACGCCAACCGCCGCGGGGACGGCGGCGGGGTCCCGGGACTCGTGCCATTAAAAGTCCCGTTGGCGTGTGTCTCTGTCCGCTGTTCCTCAGCCAACCTCGCCTCCCCCCCGTCAGTCCTGTTGGGAGCCTCATTGAGCACCATGTGATTGAGGGGATAGTTTCTCTGGGAGAGTTTATACTTTATGTAGTAAACCACCAGTTCTCTGTTTTGAGACATTTTGTGTTTAGATGTGCTTTATTTCCTCGTGGCTCTGGTCCGTCTCGCTGCTCCTCGCTGCGTTAGAGTGAACACACGCTGTGCCAGGCTGCCTCCGTGCCTCGCTCTGCTCAGACCACCATGGTCAGCTGATATCCACAGGACACTCGGGGGGTGAAAACCAAACCTACACAAGGCTGACAAACCAGCTCAGGCCCTGCGGAGAGACAACAATGAAAGGTCAGAGTCTGGAGAGCCTATGTCTGTGACTGTATGTGTGTGCGTGAGGGAGGGAGGGAGGCGGAGAGCGTGGGGACGGCTGTGCACGTTCAGATTTAATTTGGACAGGTAGGGTCAAAGTGCACCTCTCTAATTGGGCTGTTACATATGGAGCAGATGGCAATGATATTAATGAGACAACAGTAGAGCGAATGTGAGTGTTTGAGAGAGAGAGAGAGAGGCGAGAGGGGGAGGAAGGTGAGGAGAGATCAGAGACAGTCTGGCTTCAGCGTCCACGTCGACAGTCGCCATCTCCTAATCAGTGACCTCCGACCTCGGCGCTGGGCTTTCAGGCACCTTGTTTGTCTCAGCTCCAGGTTGTCGCTGTTACTCTCAGTCACACGCTGATCTGCGGACCGTCACACTTATACGTGCCCTTGAGTCTCCACGCAAAACTGACTTCTCCACACAGCATCCAACAAGTTATTATCTCATTATCGGCGCTGAGGTTGGCATGAATGCATTAACATGTATTATCCTTGTGGCCTCGTGTCACAGCTTAAGCCTCGTCTGGGTTGGTTGTTGTTTTGTTTTTTTGCAGGTTGGTAAAAATGTGTGCAAACTGGTTTCTAAAATACCGCATGATAATTAAAAGACTACATTATAGTCGATGTTTGCCCTCTCAAACTGTAAATTTTACCCTTCATTAGCTTCCCTCTTTGCCGGTTTAATGACCAAATAAAAACGGTTAAACCACTTTCCCTCAAGTGTCGGGAGAACATAAAGCCGTGAACTCTTACTGAACTCTCAGTCGGAAGCTCTTACAGCGAACACATGCAACCATTACTTGACTAATTCTGCGGTTTTGCGACAATGTGTGAAACTACAATTACAGTCAGACGCAGGTGGAACAAGTGTCTGATAAACGCAGGTGCTGTGTGATGTACTCCCATCACCGTTTTAACGCCTCGACTGGTCAGAAACAGCACAACAGCGGTTAAAAACCACATATGTAGCGCTTCATTCATGTCAAATACTGGTTCAAGCTGATCCGATTCATTTTAAAAGCAAAGAAAGCTGCTTCTGCTTGCCTCCGGCAGCCTCAGCAGGTTTACATCCCTGAAACAAAAGACTGCCAAAGTCACTACACCCCATGTACGCACACACAAAAACAACATATGTGGGAGGAACATGACCCGCAGATGATCCCAAACTGTCTGCTGGTTATCGTGTGAAAACCGTAATCTGACCTTTCCTGCAACAATATTGACATTTAAGCTGATAAGTGGTTTGGAGCTAATAATTGTGGTGGCGGAGCAGCTGGGTGGGAGCACACATGCAAATAGTGCTGGTGACGTTACATAATACACAACTACTAATCCCAGCTGCACAATAGAAGGCACACACAGCGTGTTGGAGGCTGCTGTAGTTTCACCAAGCCCCAGAAACTTCCCACGAGCACATAGTTGCGTCCGTAAATCGCAGCTGAACGGGCAGAAGCGGCGGTCAGGGGAGATAAAGACGCGCCAGGCTGCAGTGTTTACAACGGCCACATGGTCTCCAGCGCCCAACACGTGGCTCAGGGTTGGAACATCTCAGCAGCTCGGATGTAAACACAACGCAGCTCCAGAAATATAGCACCTGAACGCAACATTTTTTTTCCTTCTTAACCCACAAGCGCTCAAATATTAACTCTGAGCTGATGTTTATGGCGCTGGAATCTGGACCGTGACTTTTACGCACGAAGCGCAAAGCGGACTCGGGATCCGTAAACTGAGACCACAAAAACCTTCCGGATTTGGACCCACGTTTGTGATATATTAAAAAAAAAAGAAAAGACAACACGAGAAGCGAACCGGAGCGTCTTACCAACGAAAAAACACGGGATTCCCGGGAAGTTCTCCTCCGCTCCGTGACAACGTTCCCAGTCAGTCAGTCAGTCGCTCGGTTTGTCCGTCCGTCGCTCGGTGCGCACAAAAGCTGTCAAGATCCAAGAATGTCAGAAATCCACTTTGTGTGCTGGAGTGTGTGAGTGTGCACGTATCCTCCCACGTCTCCTCGGCCCTGCCCTCCCTATTACGTAAGCACGAGGCCTTCACGTACTATCGGAGCATCTGTGGACCAAAATCTCTCACAGACAGGTGTGGTGCCAAAAAAAAACTGATCCTCACGTGTCTGACTTATTTCACCTGCCTGACATCATCACTGAATCACATTTTTTTTTCCATTCAATATCCAACAAATAGCATGTAATGATGACATCAGGCAGGTAAAGTAAGGCAAACAGGTGAGGATCAGGGTTTTTGGCACCACACCTGTCTGACAGAGATTTTAATCCAGGATGCGTTTAATGACCGTGTTTGAATAAATGTGTCATTAGTGAATATTAGTCCCTGTAAATACCAAACCAAAGCAGTCATTTTTGGGATTAACCTTATTTATCTAGTTCATGGGAACATTTATTTAATTCTGTAGGTAACATTTAATTTGCATTGAATTCAACAGATTCTAACTCATTTCAGTTGTTTTTATCGCTTTAATTATCTTTGCAGAACAAGTTGAACTCATATAAAGCAGTTTTCCACTGAAGAAAAAGTGACTGCAGCTCCTACAGTGCAACTGAAATCTAACCAATGTGCCAGAATGACCTGATTTAATTAAAGGAGGCATATTTTAAAGATTATTGCACACAGGATGGCTGCAAAAGAGGATTTCTTTTAAAAAAAAATCTCTATAAACTAATTTGTAAATCATGTTTATTACAGTATAAACAACGATATGACAAAATCATGCGTTATTGTCTAAATTCATTAATTTAATTACTCTATGAGCTGCAAACATTTCTTTGGCTACGGGACATGTTGGGTCGTATCTCGCCCTGTATTAACATGGAACTCTGTCTTTATTTATAAATTCATTGTTAAATGAATAAATATGTCCATAAAAATACTGGAATACATAAATATAGCATTTGTAAAGATTTATATATTTACTGCCTTATTCATTTATTTATTTCAGCTTTAACCTCGATGCCATATTTAGTGATTTTCTGGGTATATTTCGTTATTTAACAACAGAGAAAAAAAACACATTTCCATAGATTATACCCAATTCCAGCTGTTTTTACTGTTTGGAATATCTTTAAAGAACCAATTCAGCTCATATCAGGCAAGTTTTCCACTTAATTTTGTCCATTACTGCCCAGAAGCCCTTTTTGTAAATCATATTAATCACAGTGTAAACAAGGATATTAGACAAACCAAATACATACAGTGTAAACATTGGAATAATATTGATTATTCTCTATAATCATCCTGCAAACTGCACACATTTCCAACACGTTAAGCCAAATCTTCACCATGACTGCAGACATGAAGTTATTCTGACAGACTGATGTGTATAAACTGGGTGACACAGCTTCAGTTTGTGGCAGAAGAAACTCCATCTATGTGTGTAACATGAGACCAAATAACTGTCCTACAGTGAAAAATGTTTGGAGAGCTGCTGTAAACGCTCTGTGCACAAAACCAGAGCAGCATTCCTGTCAGTCACTGTTCACATTGTATCCGTCACAGAACCTGTTTGGATCACAACACGAACTAAAACATGAATAACGCAGCTGCTTAACACGCCGTCAATCAAAGCCGCACTTCACAGATTCAATCAGAACCCGGATGAACGGGCTCAGTGGGAGTCCCTGAAGGCAGCACCAGCCTTCCATTCTGCTGTCACAAACACTGGGCGAAGACCTTTAATCACGTCGCACAAATAAATAAATAAAAGAAAAAAGGAAAAAAAAAAAACGCCACAGAGCGACGCCACCCTGAGACCCAGCTGTAAACACGAACCAGCACCGCAGCGATCCGCAGCGCGACACCGACAACTGTGGACGCAGCTCCGCCTGCAGTAACGCTGCTGGGCTGCAGATGGCTGTCACTGTCACCCTGGCTGTACACCGTAGCCGCAAAATTACACACAGAAAAAAAACCCACCAGAAATGTGCAATAAACGAGAGGAAAACCGTCTACAAGCGTCCTTCTGCGCCAAACGGAACCGCGTTAGACACAAAAAGCTAGCAGGAAATCACGCTCCGGCTAAATCTGTCGAGCTCTTTCCTGTGGCAGGGAAAAAATCCTCCCCCCCGTCCTCCAATTCCTGCTTCACCGTGAAATCAGGCGACACATTCGCGCTCAGAGACGAACCGGGAGCTCTTACTTGTTCGGTGGTCTCCACAAAATCATGTCTGGCGGCGGCTCACGATCCCGAACCCGGTAGGGGCGATCCTATCCGTCATTGCTAGCCCGACTGGCTAACGCCGACAGACCCCGTCTGAGCCCAGCTACTGGCTACCGCAGATCCGCCCACAGCGACGCTCTCTACGTAACCGGGCTGGCTCCGTGCTCCCTCCAGCCGGATGACAGCTTCACGGCTTCAGTTAACGCTAACACACTTAAAATAAAACGCACTGAGGGAATATTTTCACATTTTAATGGCTCGTTTTGTCACTTGGCTAAACAGTTAGCCGCGGAAGCTACCTTTAGCTGCGCCCGGCTAACGCTAGCTGGGCTAAAAGTGAGCTAGCGTCGCTTCACGTCCGAGCCGCACATGAATTATTTAAGTTTACGGCTGTACATTGTTTTCCTGCTCACTTACCGGTTTACTGGCTGACACCGTGTCCTCCATGTAGCAGCTGGTGCGCATCTTTCCACTTTAGCTCACAACAAAAGATGTGAGAGGTCTCCATAGTAACCTTTGTTACCCCAAAAACCCAGCAGCTCCGGGCCGGTCACCGCCGGGACGCAGCGCCACCCAGCGGACGGACCCGGCGGCGGCACTGGGAGTCCTGCTTCCACGTTTCCAGACATTTCTAGAAAACATTCCGGCTGAATTTTGAGGATATCATCTTTTATCAAACTCATATAATGTCTGAGCAGTGAGGGCATGTTTATGGTCCAGTAGTTCTCTACTATTCCTCCAGAGCCACGAAACGAGGTGAGGACACAGAAAACCAAGCTGATAAAAATGATCCTGTAGTTTAATTATTGACACTTGAAAATTAAAAATAGTGCAACATTTTCAAACATGGATGCTATCTGGGCCTCAAAAAGTGCAAATACAGTGTTTAACACATGTATTAGACCACCTATATATACAGTTGAAACCAGAAGTTTACTTACACTGTGTAAAAAGACATAAAACCTTTTGTTTTCTGGGACCCTTTTGCACTTTTTTCCATAATTGTGAAGCACCAATAATTAAAAATGTGTCCTCTGCTGGAGCCATTTGATCATCTGGATCAGCTGGAAACAGGTTTTCATGGCTGTGAGAGCTACATTATCTAATTTCTGGAGATAATAAACTGTTAGGATGCCTCTCAGGAAAGACTTTTTTGG
>NW_007579994.1:42943-45824 GCF_000690725.1 Stegastes partitus
TGTCACCTTCCTTTGAAAAGTTTGCACTTTTTCCCCAATGGAGCCTTTTAATCACTTAAATCTGCTATAAACAACATATTCTGTGTCCTCACCAAACTCTTGTGGGAGTCAAATTCATGGAGAGAAAACCTTTAAAGTGTGGGAATTCTCAAAATTCAGCCAAAATATGTGAAAGGAATTAGTTCTGGTCACAAACAAGTAAACTCTGAACAAATCTTGAGCTGTTGGAGCAACGCTTTTACCTAAAATGACTCAGACTGACCTTTAAGACGGCATCGATAGTCACTGGAGTGGATCAGAATTCAGGTTTATTGATTACTTCACCAAATGCTTGGAAGATTACATCACAATATTATGTATAGAACCATATAGCACTTTCATTTCTATGTATCTTACATTGAAAACTTTACAGTCTGCATTTTTTTTTTCATTTACTGTATATATATATTTATATATATTTATATATTCCCTTAGCGTCAGGGAAGAAAAGTAGACATCCATAGTTGCGAGGGAAGGAATGCTTCTCAAAAAATATTTAAATGCACTTTAAATAATTACATACATCCTTCTTCTTTTTTAAAAAAAAGGCAGGGAACGAACTAGGAGGGATCCAGGACGCAGAGATTTTCAGGATCTCCGTGGATGCGAGTTTTGGTTTCGCTCTGTTCCTGAACCTTTTTCTGCGGAGATCTAATGTGGAGAAGGGTGTCAACACTGATCCGGCCGTCCAGTCCGGGCGGCGTTAATACATGAGCAGACTGTCGGAAACACGTGTGCAAAAGACCGTGGGATTTAGGCAACCGCTGCGCCACCTTCAGGGCCAATCGGTGGATCGGCGGTGGGTTTTTTTTGTGATCCCAGCGTAAGGCTTACTGGGTCAACACTCTCAGGAATGCGTGGCAGAGGGAAGTCGCCAACCTTTCATTGTAAACCAGCAATTATCCTGCAAAACAACAATCATAAATCAACAAAATAAATAAGCAAAATCTCATTGACAGGCAAGAAACGATGAAGCACGACAGGACGGTTGTGTCGCAGAAACGTCACAAACAACAACAAAAAAACCCAGGAGATGTCTTTGATAGTGTCGTAAAAGATGCAGATCGAGCTCACCTGCAGCTTTCTTTAACAACCGCAAAACCCTAATAGCACGAGAGGGAACGCTAAAGTCACAAGCAACGCTTCGGGGTGGGAACATGTTCTGATTAGATCACCATTTTCCAACAGGCACAAGTGGCCAAAAAGAGGAATTTTCACAAGATGTAAGAATAGTTCATCAAATTCAAAGGTATTTGCTCTTCACCATGTAGATATACGTCTCTGTTAAGCATTTAAAAAACAAAAAACAGAAAAACAAACCTTCAAAATCAGATACAGGGTTTGCAACAAGAACAATAAATTATTCGTCTACAGTTCTTTTCTGGTCATCGAGATGAGAGTCGGAGGGCGGCGGGGACGATGAATGACAACAGTCAGCAGAGAGCGCTGGTCACAGTGCTGTTCATCCCCGACAGGAGGAAGGGAGGGAAGGCTTCTCCTACGAGCCGCAGAGAAGCCGAACACTTGAACGCAGAGTCTTGAACTGAGACAAGAGAAGCTACAGTCGTCGTCACCTTCGTCCTCACGTCGCAGCCCCACCTGTGGTCTGATCCAGTTTAGAAGAGGAGGAGGGGGGGGAAGTCTCTTAAGTGTGTCCGCCATCTTTTCCACCCTTCCTAGGAGGTGGGAGTCCGGGTCGGCGCCGCCTCGGGGGCAGCGATGTGGAAGGCGGAGCCGATGCGCAGGAAGAAGCGCCTGAGGACGGCTCGCAGCTCAGGGATCAGGTCGAACTGCATCATCTCACACAGCTGGGGGTAGTAGCAGGAGGCGTGGGGCTTAAACTGGGGGCAGGACAGAGAAGAAACATGCAGGTTAACGCCACAAAGCAGCCACGTGACGCACGGTGGGAGCCTTTAGAGCGATAACACAGACGAACCAAGGGTCATTTGTTTAAGTAAAATCAACCAGTTAGCATCTATTCATACACTCACTGGCCACTTTATTAATACAATCCAGCTTGGCCATAAAGTCTACTGTCAAGAAGCTTCTACATTTTCAGGTTTACTTGTCAAAAAGAGGATAGTTCTACTTTATATTTATTACCGAGGTCATAGTTGCTAGTGGTAGTGTACTGACTGCATTAAAATGATAAAGTAATATTTTGAATCAGGCTAGAATGACAGTGTCAACAAAATGTGAAACCGTGGCCTTTATATGTATGTCAGTCATCTTCTAATCTTCTGTTCATAATCAGCTGCTTTAGTTGTTTTCATAGAAACTAAACTGATGTGTTCAGAGTTGCTGCTGCTTACAGCGACATTGTCTGTTGTACAACAAGAGTCACAAACAGAGATCTCAGAGTTGCACGATGAAGCCAGATTAGCGTGTTAGCTGGTATGTCAGAGTTTTCAGTGACACGAAGGTTTAACCCGCTCGATCACCATGGTAACTGATGCTGTAGGGCTAACCTGGAAGTCCCGTCTCGCATAACTTACATCATAAATGTTGATGTTTCTCATATGTTTTCACTAAAACAACCTGTTGGCCGAAGTAGGAGGCACGACGCCCCGTTTTTATGTAAACTGAGTCTGAAGCAGGAAACCTGGTTAGCAAAGAAAGTTGATGACCACTGCTGAGCACGGCGGCGGCAGTATTATGCTCTGGGGCTGTTGGAAAACAAATCGTCTCCCAAGTCGCAGTCCTCTTGCAGACTGCATCAGGTTGTCTTTCAGGATTTCCCTGCATTTGCTGCAATTATTTTACCCTCTAACTTTCCGTGTTTGTCGTCGGTCAAACATGGCGTCTCGTCTGAGAGCCAAAAAGCTCGATTCTGGTCTAAATC
>NW_007579994.1:45944-67364 GCF_000690725.1 Stegastes partitus
ATTTATGTAACTGAGGCGACAGGTTCTTTTAAGTCTCATCTCTTGGAAGCTGTTCTGTCCAATGAATGTTGGACTTCAAGTTTCACAACGTCTTGACATCGAGCCAACATGAAGACCTTTTGTTCACTGTCATGCTATAAATCAGCTGCCATCTTATTGTCTGTGTTTGGATCGAGATCTCTCCCTTGTTGCAATAATGAACTTCTCATATTGTGTGCAATTTAAATAGTTTGTTTTCTTATTTAAAGTCAGGACTCTGGCATATTACTTCCACAAGACTCCACAGCGGGACCTTAAAGCCTGGACCATGGCGTTTGCTTTATTACTGTATTTTGCTGCTTTTAAGGGCTATTTCATTAAACTGCATTCAGGAAAATAAACAAAATTTGCAGCACTGGGATTTGTTTGACCCAACTTTCCCAAAATTCTCAGCAGGCCTTGCACAAGAGAGCGGTGCCAGCCGGTCCCTCTCTAACAATACTGCTGTAATGTTTTGTTGATGCTGTGGTTTGCGTGGCGCTGGCTGCACGGCGCCAACGTTTCCTACTGCTTCGAGCTGCACGCTGGGCTGTTTTCTTACCAAAAAACTGTTACAGTTTTGGAAAGAAACCCTGAGTCATGCTCTGCGTGAATCATCCATGAATCATCCACTCATACGGAGAGCGCATGATTCATCGGTGACAGCTCGCCAAAGTGCTGAGGAGTGAAAGCATATTAAACAAATAAGACAGAAATATAAAAAAGGGTCAAACTCATAACATACATATTACTTGTATTCTTTCATTTTAAATCCTGGTCTGAACTGGATCACAGGTGGACACAGTGGTGACCTGGTTTCTCAGCTCCATAAAACTTGTCCTTTGCACTCTCCTACAGAGTTCACTTCATGCTTAAGTGCAGCTTAATGTATATTTGTGAACAAAAGTTGACACACATTGTTAAGACCAGGTATATGATGGCTGTCTTGAGTTTCCAGTGACTCTAATAACTCTTAATTTTCTATGATTAAGTCATTGAAACACATGAATCTTTGTCACAAAGAACAATCCTGCAGTAGTGGTTCTTTCATAGATTTATCATCGGCCTACTGGAAATAGAACAAAACCTGCTGTCGAGCTTAAGATTTGCTGCTGATTACACGGACAAAGATGAAAGTTCTGTGGTCGGATGGAACAAACACAGAGCTGAAATATGTTTGGAGAGAAGGTGAGGCCTTTAACCCCAAGAACACCAAACCTAGCATCAAGCATGGAGGTGGCAGCATCATGCTCTGAACTGGAGCTTTACACAAAGTCAATGGAACAATGAAGAAGGAGGATCACCTCCACGTTGTTCAGGAAAACCTAAAACCATCAGCAGAAGGTTGAATCTTGGACACAGTTGGATGTTCCAACCAGACAATGAGCCCAAACACACATCAAAGTGGTGAAGAAATGGTTCCATCAGGCTGCAATGAAGGTTCTAGACTGGTCTCCCCAAAGTCCTGACTGAAACCATCAAGATGAGGAAGAAACAGCCCACCTAGCTGAGCGGGCGACCCATAAACAGGGGCTATAGTTCCCCGATACAGCGGTCGTGGGTTCGACTCCCGCTCATGACCCGTTGCTGCAGGTCTCTCCTCATTCTTCTTCCCCCTTTTCTGTCTCTCTACTGATCTGAATAAAGGTAAAAAGCCCCAAAACTATATATAAAGAAATGTAGTTGAACTGTACAAATTCTGTCCAGAGGAGTCAAAGATACAAACAGAAACTTGTGGACGGAAACTAAAAGGGTCTAGTTGAGGTGAAAATTTGCTAAAGGGCTTTTAACCAAATATTTGCATTTCTGTACGTATATTTTTGCTGCAGCAGATTCTGTCATATTTCCAGAGAACCTGTAATAAATCTATGAAAGAACCACATTGCCTGATTGTCTTTCATGACAGAGATTCACTTGTTTCAATGATTCTAACAAAGAGTTATAGGAGTCATTGGAAACTCAAGGCTGCCATGATGAACACGTGGCTTCAGACTTTTGTTTGCAGCCTGTTTCTGTGCTGGTTTCTTGCCTTGTCGTCGGGCAGTCGTAGCGTCCGGGTCAGCAGCAGCATCAGCAGACTGTTCCAGGCCTCTCGGTGGCTCTCTGAGGTCAGACTGATGAAGTAGGCCAGAGCTTCGCTGCAAACCCTGCGAGAGGCGACACGGCGCAGAATTACGACACAAAACCGTCGATATCAGAGCTGTGAAATGATCCTGGTGCATCTACGTTACTACCAGGACTCTAGTCAGCACATCGACAGCAGTTGCTTAATGATAAACACCTCGCACACGTATCGTTGATGTAATACATGAGTCAGTGATTCCAGCCCAGCTGCTCCACACAACAAGGTGATTTGTAGCGGGCTGTAGTATACCAATGTATTCCACGAAATATGCGCACAGTTCATAAATTTATAATGAGCCAAGAGCCATGTGTCAAAAACACAGCTCATCCTCTAATGACACAGCTGCTGCTTATTTATCTGAGGCCTGTTGTTTAACACAGGAAGCAGTCAGAGGTGCTGCAGATGAGCAACACTGGCATGTTTTTGCAATGTAGCACGATTAAAGTAGTAAAAAACAAAGCAGATTATACACGTTTCTGAATGTTCAATCCAGTGGAAACACTGAAACCAACAATACATTGATTGTAATAAGTTTTATGTGTGTATCTGAAGTCTGATATATCTTATAGCTTTGTGCAATAGAGCGCCATAGTGCAAAAATTGTTCATTAATAGCTAAAAAACTGAAGATTGTTTAATAAACCTCCAACGATCCTGCTGCCAGAGGTTTCCTCCAGATCTCTGTCCCTGTAAAAATCCACTTTTTCATCCCGTCTGAGCTTCATCGTTCAATAAAACAGCAGCTGTCTGAACTTTGTCGTGTGTTTTTGACAACTCCTCCACTCATATATGTACACAAGTGTTTAAAGTAGTATTTACTTTCTATTTTTTGATTGTCTTTCTGTACTGGGGGGGAAAAAGAAGAAAAAAAAGTAAAATTGTACACATGGAAATGTTGTTAATTTTGGTGTTTTGTATAATTTGTTTATTGCATTCTTTTTTCCTGCTTGTTTTTTTGGTATATTCTTATATACTTATTTATTTTGTGCTCTTTTTATGTAAACAGCCACATAAGTAATCTAAGGTCTGGTCCACACGTAGCAGGGTGTCTCACAAAATGAAGATAATGTTCTACGATTCGTCATGTCATCCACATGAAAGCACAGATTCACGGCCTTAAAAATGATTCTTTCAAAAACTTCCAACCAAAGTGAAGTTTTGCTAATCCTCCATTTATGCGTCTGTATGTGGACGTCAATAACCGGGGTTTTCAGTTTCGAAACGTCACTGCCTGTGACCAAATATGTTCCAACGTCACATATGCGAGCTGCGTTTACATTCAGAAACAGCGTGGACGCCCTCAGACCTGTGCTGGCGTCGTCTCTGGTCCAGGCCCAGATACCGCTCCACGTACAAGAACACAGGAGAAGTTAAGGACGGATATTTTACGACGTCGAGAGACGGAGGCTTGTTCTGATTGGATAAGATATGAGGAACTAACTAAAGGTTTGGCAGCTTATGAATGTCCTTAACAACACACTGATGCGGTTTGGTGTGGATGAATGTATTTTCTAAAAACGAGGTGGTGTGTCGGGGGGAGGATGTTCAGTTAACAAAAACCCTGCTACGTGTGGACAAGGCCTCAGTCTAAGCGTTACTCACAGCAGCAGGCGTGTCTGGATGTCGGGCCATGAGTCCTGCAGCTGCCGGTCAGAATACATCCTGAACAAGATCCTCAGGCTGCAGGCGAGGCTGCTGGTCTCCTGCTTCAGCAAGTTGGGCTTGGATTTCCCTTTAAATCCTGCAGGTCAAACAGAGACAATCGCTGTTAAACAACAACAACAGGCAGCTTTGTGTGGTCTACTATTATTTACTATCTAACTGTAAAGTCCCTCGTTTGACTCTGGCGGGGGACTTCTTGACTCGTCTAGCCCTTGGGTTACCAGTGAAACATACTTAAAGGCGTCTTTTTTGCAGCCTGCAGACGCTATTTTTAGCCCAAGAGGAACATCTTCGTCTCAGATTGTTTGATGAGCTCCAGCAGGCTGATTACCTGCCCTCCAGAGCGCCGTCCTCTGCTCGTTGTTGGAGTTGAAGTCCTTGGCGAAGGTGTGCGACTCCAGCAGACAGTCCAGCAGCTTGAAGAGGTGAGCGGACGTCATGTGCCTGTACATGCCCTGGTCCGGACCCGACTCGCCTCCCTCAGCCTCCGACTCCTCCAGAGCATCTCGCTGGCAGGAGAACAGTTGGAGACGACTTTAGCTGCATGTATGTGATGATTTTAACCAGCTTGTCACATTTGAACTCACTGTGGACTTGGTTAGCAGTACAGAGGACTCAGAAAAGAGATTTGTGGAGTCTGACAAAGTCATAACGCCGTAGATCCAAAAAAAGAAAAGAACAAAGTTGAATTTCTTTGAATAATTCCACCAAGGTTCCATTTTTTCTGTTTTTTTGACATGAAACTTGTTCGAAATGACTCAAAATGTGTCCAAACTGAAATAAAAATTATTAAAAATGATCAAAATTATGCAAAATTTGTTCCGAATGACTAAAAACTTCCCAGAAAATCACTCGAAATGTCTCTGAAATTGGATAAAGATCATCCAAAATGCCTTGAATCCATTCAAAATTGCTAAAAACTGTTCAACTTGTGCACAGTAGTTAAAATATAACAAACACAAAAACAAAAAGGAATCCACACATAGAATATTCTTCCAAGCACCCACAGGTGGTACCAAAACTACAAAATGAAGAACTCTTCCTACTATACATATATAGAAATCGTTTTTGAGTCCTTTAAATCGGTAGAATTTGGTGTGTGGCAAATAAGGCAAACCAAAGATGTAGTTTTTCTGCTTTTTTAAAATAACGCTTTGTCGAAATTGTCGTAAATTCCTCAAAACCTGTTCAAAATGCTGCAAAATGTGTCACATGTGACCTGAAACTTGTCCAGAATGACTCAGAGTTAGATAAAGATCGTCCAAAATGATTTATTGCTTGTTCAAAATTACTAAAAAAATTGTTGAAACTGTCTTGAACCTTGTCACCAATGACTCAAACATGATGATTTCTGAAATCCACATGTAGAACATTTTCCTCAAGCACCCACTGGTGTTACCAAATGAAAAAAAAAAAACTCAGTTCAGCCTCAATTTTTTAATGAGACATTTAGATTAAAGTGATTTTGATGGAAAAATGACAATTGTAAGCAAACATTTTGAGACAAGTAGCTCAAAAACAGTTGATTCTTTCTGTTTTTACAATTTGCGGCTGACAAATGGTGTAATTTTGTCATTTTTTACAAAATCCAGGCATGATTTTTGAGTTAAAAACACCCAACTGTCCTGAAAGGGTTTGTTTTTTGTTCCTCTCTTGTCCCAGTTTAACGAGTTCAATCATCTGAGATCTGAAGGCAGCATTTCAGAGGAGCTACACACCAAATGTGATCACAAATACGAGACAACCCGACACGTTTAGTGCGGCCGACCTGTGCAGCAGCCATGTTCTCAGCGTCCTCCTTCTTGCTGGTTGTCGGGTAGAACACGATGTTGTCGATGGTCTGGATTAGCTCAAGCTGCACCACGCATTTAATCAGCAGCCCTGCAAACAGCTTCTGGTCCGAAACTCCTGCAACGCACAAAGAAAAGACACCAAAAATGAGTTATGAACAGCATTTAGGTTTTCTGTTGTTTACTGTCTGAGCTGTTGCTCAGGCTGGACGTCAGAAACAGGGGGTTTGTGTCTGTACATGCTGTGGACTCACTGGCGTTAGATTTCCCCTTCCAGGTGTCGTCGCTGGACATCTGGCTGTGTCCTCTCTCGGACAGAGCTCTGTCGTAGCTGCTCTGGGACAGACTGTCGAAGTCAGCGTCCTGCAGACGTACAGTCACGAGAAACACCGTAAACATTCACATATCTGACAGAGTGCAGAGATTAGTGGCAAACGGACACTTCATCACGTTTCTGACCAAGTACGAAGCATCTACAGAGCTGCTATCGAGCACAATTACTGTTCAGCTGCTGGATAATTCATTGAGTTTCTTACAAAGTGCTTCCCATCGACAGCTTCCTCGTCCTGTCCAGCCGGTCGCCAAGTCAACAACCTGGTGAAAAGCAAACAGGCCGACTGGGTCAGGTGTGGTCATCGCTCACATTCTGTCACAGCACAAAGGATCAGTAACTCTAAAACACAGCAGCCGTAACTCCTCGCCTTAACGTTTAACCCTCTGAACCCCAGAACACAGCAGCAGGTTTGAAATCATGTTAATCTTTAGACAATCTGCAGCATTATAGCATTTATTAACTGTACAATCAGAGAGGACAGCTGTGGTTCACTTTATTCTACATGTCTCATTTAAAAATTCATCAAAAATAAACAGTTTGCTCGCATCACACTCTGTCAAAAACAAAAAAATTCTGCTGTTCTCGTCACAACCAGGAAGCTGTGACTGACTCAGCTGCAACCAACAGTCACCTGAGGAAAATTCAGGGACTTTTCAGCTGAGCGGCAGGCTGTTTACAGAGAGTATGGAAACAGCTCAAAGTCTACGTAGTAAAATACGTATATGATCCTGACTTTCAGTATGAGTACGGACCGTGAAAGCGGGGCCTCACCATCCTTCTGACTTTTTGGGTTTCAAGCAGAAGGTGTTAGAAAAGTTACCACAGGGGTAACTGGCTTGTGGCGGCCAAGCGTTCATAGCGACGTCGCTTTTTGATCCTTCGATGTCGGCTCTTCCTATCATTGTGAAGCAGAATTCACCAAGCGTTGGATTGTTGTTCACCCACTAGTAGGGAACGTGAGCTGGTTTAGACCGTCATGAGACAGGTTAGTTTTACCCTACTGATGACGTGCTGTTGCAATAATAATCCTGCTATGTATGTTTGTAAAATATCTCAGCTCAGAAGTGAGAGTTTTCATCAAAATCTGCTTATTCTACATGTTTTATTTAAAGTTTTATTCATTTAAAGTCATTTGTATTGAACGGATTCTGCAAAAAACTGAGAATTCTAAAAACTGTGGAGCCGCCAGAGACTCTAATGTGACCGACAATCATGTGACAGTCAACGCTTGTCTTATTATTATTATTATTATCATCATTTTGGGGGAATTAGCAAAATTACTTTATTTATTAGAGGCAGAAACTGTAAAAGCAGAAACAATCAAGTGTCTTTGAGCCACTTCTATGTGACGTCTCGTTTCGCCAGAACACAAGATCTTAAAAAGTATAAAATTGTGATTTTTTTTTCTTATCAAAATCAATTTATTCTACTTTTTAAAAAAAAATTTTTTTAAATCTCAAGCTCAGGGACACTTCAGCTGAACTGTTTCTACACATCTACAATATGTAGAGTCACTGTTCCTTTTAAAGTCTTGATCAAACTTGTGGCCACTCGGAAAAATGTTTTACATTCAGTTTTTGTAATTTTTCTTTTTCTTTCATGATTTATGGCATCATAACTGTGTCCTCCTGCACAGAAGACATTTCTGAGTTCTCTCTCCTTCCTCATGGGTGTTTTGTTTCCACAGAGGTGCAGGAAACATGTGAGGAGCAAAACAACGCCCAGAAACTGCTGCTCAGAGTCCAGAGGGTTAAAACAATACAATCAAACTACAATCAGTTCAATAAGTGTCTAATTGTCATTACATTCTTTGCATTTTTGCAGAAATGATTTTAAGCTGCTGCTGAAAACTAACTGCATCATGACAATAAAGACTCTTGACTTGACTTGAAGCCGGCGGTTCGGTACTCACGCGTGAGGGCTGGTGTTCTGGAAGATCTCCAGCATGCAGGAGCACGTGATGTTCCAGACGTCGGGGCTGAACTTCTCCCCGTTCAGAATCACCAGGTTCTCCAGACAGTTGGTCCCCGACCGGGCCAGCTGCTCGTTGTCTGCAGGAGGCGAAAACAAACGTACACATGGCCTGTGAAGCTCAAGTAAAGGAAAGACGTCGGTGCCGTAACACGCTGGAGGAGAAAACTGTAAAACTACGAGCATCTGTGGATTGAGTCACATGACTTTTTGTCAACTTTCTGTCTGCTATCTAAAAAAAATAATCAGAAATACTACAAAATAGTTTAAGAAAGTAAACCAATATTCATATTCCTATACAAGCATCAGGCGACAACATCACTAGACCTGCCCTGTTAGAGGTCATGGGACAGTGATAATAACAGTTAATTTAATATTTGCTGGTTTGAAAAAGTGGAGAAGCTGTGATATGTGGTTAAAAACATGCAGCTGATTTAACCTCTCGTGTGCGATTTGGCGGCGACGCAAAAGTGAAACTATTTAGGCAATTTAAGATATTGGACGGAGATGGATTTTCCTAATTATTTTTACTGTGTATTATCTAAAAGCACTACAAACCAGGTCCAACATGTCATCTGATATTTATATTTTACTATTTTTACACACTGTCTTCTGCTACAACAGCTCCTGATCTAATGTTTGGTTAAAAGGATGCAACACGTGAATATGTGACGTAAAAGTCAAAGAATTAGAGAAACTGGAAGGAGGAGGTTTCAGTTTTCTTCTATGTGAAGATCCAAAGAGAGTAAATAATGATGTTTGAGAGGTCAGACATGTTTCAGGCCCCTCCTTGCACCAGTACATTTTTATTTTTATTCTTTTTAACTCCAACTTGTTTTTGATTAATTTAATCTATTGCCTACATTCTGACGACATGTTTTACTTTATTTCATTGAGCTAAAAAGGAAATCTTCATGTAAAGCCCTCTGAATAACCTCTGAGTATAAATAAACTTGTTGAGTGTCTTTTCTGTGTCCACGCCAGCTGATGTGTTCCATCTAAACCATAACATCAGGCGTTACCTCTCTGCCTCGTGAGCATTACTTGCAGTTTTCCCAGTCAGAGGCGTGCTATGACTGCTGCTGAACACCCACCTTGCCTGACGCACCACTGGAGCTGCGTGAAGATGTCGGCCAGCAGGATCTCGCTGAGCGGCTCGTAGAACTGGGTGAACACGTCGCAGATGGCGTACAGGGCGTGGTTACACGTCGTCGTCATCCACTCGGTTTTCTGCAGGCAAAACGCAAGCGAGGTTTTTATTGAAAGGTGTTCCCGCTTTCTTCCTGTATTTGTAAATATTGAAACACCTCCGACCTCCGTCTGCTGCTCGGGAAGCTTCATGTTGTCGAAGATGCGGAAGACGATTCGGAAGAGGTCGTGCCACCAGTGCTTCTCGAAGGTGTGGCCGTAACTCTTCATGATCTCAAACATGACCGTGAGGCCTCTGCAAGGAGCACAGACACACAGGACGCCGGCTTTATCGCACCGAGGCGCAACAGCAATAAAACGGGAGCAATGCAGCATTTCATCTTTAAGATGCAATGTCTCACTTCCATGTACAATATGTCAGTGTAGTATTTTATTCTTCAGATGCAATGTTTTAAACACAGGTGCATTATGTCAATATAATGTGTAAAATGCCAATTTTTTTATGTGCAATTCTTAATTTTTCGGGCACAATATTTAATTTTTAATGAGCAATATTAAAAAACACAGGTGCAACATGTCGATGTAATGTCTAATATGTCATTTTTTCATGTGCAGTATTTACTTTTTCATAAGAAATACTTTAAATACATGTGTAATATTTAATTTTTAAGAGGCAATATTTTAAATACACATGCAATATGTTAATGTAATGGGTAATATTTAATTTTTAATAAGCAATTCTTCATTTTTCATGCACAATATTTAATTTTTAATGAGCAACATTTAAAATAAAGGTGCAATATTTCACTCTCATGCACAATATGTCAATGTAAGGTGCACTATTTCATTTTTTAGGTGAAATATATCATTTTTCAGATGCAGTATTTCATGTTTCCCATCCAATATTTTAAATACAGGTGCGGTATGTTCATGTAATGTGTAATATATATATATTTTTATGCGCAACATTTCATTTTACAGGTGCAATATTTTAAATACATGCAAAACATGTTAATGTAATGTGCAGTTCTTCATTTTTATGTGCAATGTTAACTGTACAATATGTCAATGTGATGTGCACTATTTCATTTTTCATTTGCAATATTTCATTATCATCTGTAACCACCGCAGTATCATTGCCACTATTACTACTTTTCTATTTTACTCTTATTTTAGCCTCCTTATTATATTTTCAGACATGTATCGTACTTACATCTTAGTGCTTTTCTTATCATTATCTAATTAGTTTTCTGAGCACTATCGAGCAAAAGAATGTCCTTCTGGATGAATAACGTTTTCTGTTTTCACCATTAAATCATTTGCTCTATAATGTAAATAAAATGCTTTAATCCTGGTGCTTGTGTTGTTCTACATGTCAGTTGTAACAAAAACAACACATACAGGTATATATTTGATTTTGGTTGTGTTGAAATCACTAGAAAAAAAGAAGGTAAAGCCTCAAAAAGACAGACGTTCTGGAGCAAAAGAGGACACACCCATGTGGCTGAAAGATGAAACTAAAACCTCACAAAAAATGACTTCAACCTTTGAAACCTGAGCGTTTAATCGCTCAGTATTTACACGCCTTTGTTACTAGAAAGAACAGCCAGTCGATGTTATTTTCAGTCTTGTTTGAACTCAAAAACACTCTCAGTTTGCTTTTATACTATTTATGTTAACGGGCAGCTTGAATTAAAAGGTTTTATTCAGCTTAATTCATGCCTACAAATTTAAAACACACAAAAAATACGAGTGTGTGGATAAAGGAAAGTGTCTGAATGAAAAAAAAAGTTTTAGCTTGAAGGACACAAGCACAACTTTACACCCTGAACCTTTCATTTTTAGCTTCTACTACAGTTTGGCAAATTTGCACAGCGGAACGTCATGTTTCCTCAGCAGCAACTCGCAGATACCAGAAGTACAAACTGTTCCTGGATTTGCTCTTAAAACTGAGAGAACTTTTTAAAAATAAGAAGAAGATTTGACTGAGCTGTGAGTTTTTCATGCAAAATTGGGTGAAACTTTCGAGCCGAGCGCTTCTGCTACCTGGTCCGGACGTCCAGCTTGCAGCGGTTGATGATGCAGGAAAGTTCAAACAGGATGGGAAACCAGCCGCGGACCCACACCCGGTCGCCAGGGGCGACGTTCATGTCATCGCTGGTGTACTCCCTCAGGGCCTGAAGGGGGGCACAGCAGGACGCAAAGTCACCAAGTGTGATATTGAGCTGTTTCGTTCCAAGAAACCAAACACTGATTACCGTAATTTCCGGACTACTGAGCACACCTGAATATAAGCCACACCCACGAACTTTAAAAAGAAAAAAAAAGTGTACATGTATCGGCTGCACTTGTCCATAAGCTGCAGGTGTCCACGTTGTAACATGACGTATTTACAAAGAAAGATTTCATTAACTTTTAATTAAATACATACTGGTAACATACACAAATACTGTAAATGCTGTTTTCCAAACAGTGCCTGTAACACGGCTGGTTAAGAAAATAAAAACTACAGCAGCCTACCAGGAAAAGTCACTGATCGCTATCTTCATCTTCCTCTTGCGCACTAATAACAACTAAAACCGTCTCCTTCAGCCTCAGAATTACTTCGTCACACACTTCCTCAGTCTCTCTTTCGTTCTTGCTCTCAATGTCACTTTGGTCTCGGGGCAAATGCGTAAAAATCCATAAATTAGCCGCATCACTGTTTAAGCCACCGTGTTTAAAGCGTGTGAAGAAAGTAGCGGCTTATAGTCCGGAAATGAGGGTATATAAAAGAGAATAAACACAGTTCAGCGGCTCCTACCTGAGGGCGGTCAGAGACGTATTTAGCACAGTGTCGGATGAGTCTGATCGACTCCATGCTGGTGTCGGGAAACGCTGCGTTGCACACAAACTCCGACAAACACTTCACTGCATCCTGGAACGAATCGATAGCAGCTGCAAAGTGCTCCTGGAAGGTGTTCACTGATGGAGGGAAAAGAAACAAGAAAGAATCGTTGTTGATCTTAAATCTCTCTCCTCTAAAACACAACAACTAGGGATCTGCATGTTATCTGTAGGGCTTTTTATTGAGGGTGACACTTTTCCAATTATTGATATCCCTATTTTTATTGACTGATTATCGCTAAATGAATGAACTCTAGCTCTGATGCAGCCTCCTCTCTGTCTGTAGTCACTCTCAGCAATGCCCCACCCACAGCCCTATCTGATTGGTCACATGTCACAAATAACAGTCAATTACCGGAAGCTATTGTTTACACAGAGAGACAGATGAGCACATTAGCAGAGCTTCGGTGAATGAGTCGTCTGGTGTTTGGATGGGCAGGTAGGAGACGCTGCTGCAGTTATAATAAAGACCACAATCCTCCAGCAGCATGCCCAGTTTCCTCATTACACTGAAAATACCTGAATAGCTCACTTGATGGTGTTAGTGCAGCGGGAGCTTATTTTGCTGACCGTGCTTGGCTGAAGCTATCACGAAGAAATGTGCTGTGCTTCTAAGTCAGCAGCTAACGCTATCTGGAGTGCTGTAACATCCCTCTAATGTAAGATTAATAAGATGGCTTTAGAAGGTGAGGTAGCAGATGATGCTAATAAGCACCACAATCTCCCACAAACAGCTCCGTTCACCTGTTACACAGAAAACAAGTAATAAACTTGTTGGTGTCAGTGCAGCAGGAGTTTATTTAGCAGACCGTGCTAGGCTAAAGCTAACACCAAGAGGCTTGCTGTGCCTTTTAGCCTGAGACTAACACCATCTGGAGTTCAGTTTGTTTTTAGTTTAGCTTATTCCTTTAGTTTTACACAATTAGAAGTAAACGCACCAGAGTTATCTAGCAGCTAATGCGCATCCGTTGTCCCTTGACAATCTGCAAAAACTAAACAAGACGCACAATCTCTCGCCACAAATCGGGACATTAGCGGCTTTTACAGTGGCTAAGGCTACGCTAACGGCTAGCAGCTAAGTTAGGGGGCAGCCGCAGATTAGCCTGAAACAGAGTCTGGAAAACCGTAACAAATAATGCTGAGATATGAACGTTTGTGGGCAATAAAAGACAATCGACAAAGACTAAGAAAACAAAAGTGCAGGAGACAAACTGTTATTGATCTCAATCGATTGATCTCACAGGAAACAGAGGCCCTAATGTCACGTGATGATCTGATGTCACCACTCCTATTTCTCCTACACATATTCAGTCATTGTAATCCTCACTAATTGTGTAACCTTGTCGTATATTACAGTTTCCCTGCGATCACATGCTGGAAATATATATAACATTATTGTGCATTGGTTTCAAATATCGGTCTTGATCCCCAAGACATGATACGGCGCCCAGAAAAACACAACCCAACACATCAGTGGAGCCTGAGTTTTGTGGTTCAGCTGCAGCGTTACTCACTGACGATGTGCCCGGTGGTCTGGAAGGCCAGCTCCACGATGGTCTCGTCGTGGTCGGAGGCGGCCTGGTGAAACACTGAGAAGATGTTCTTCCAACCTGAGCGGATGTTTGCCGCCTGCGAGTTCACCATCTGAGCAACACACCTGATCACCATGTCTCTGATAGTGGGGGACCTGAGGGTTGAACAAAACACGATATAACGATGGGTTTGGTGGATGCATTATATTATAAAACATCCAACAAACTGCTGCATTAGTATCTACTGAATAAACCCAGTTTATGCCAACCACTTCTGCAAACTAGCACTGACAAAGCACAGCGTCTTCTTCCACATTTTTTACCTGTTCTTCTTCATGATGTGCTCGAAAGGCCTGAGGAAGTCCTTCTGGAAGCGGAAGTTTGCCAGCTCCCCCTTTTCCAAGAACTTCATGGAGAGCTGCCTCAGCGAGTCCACGGCGAAGATGGCGACGTCTTCGTTGGGGTTACAGCCGACCTGCAGGCGACACAACGCTCATTCATGAAGCTCAGACAAAAGTAGCTCTGCGTTACAAAAATAACAGTTTAAACCTGCATAACAGAATATTTTAGCACTGACAAAATCACCTCATTTAGCTGATACGGCTAATGAGTTAGCTAACAGTGAATTATGTTTACATCTTGCATTTACAGAGAAGCATTAGCATTTATTTAGCGCTGTGTTTGTGACCAACTGGACAATTTAACTATAATATCAACACTATTTATAAATTTGCTTTAATCTTTACCAACGTCTGAGGGAAAATCTGCCTCTTTAGCTGCTAAATGCTCTGCTATGCCCACACGCTAATTGCTAACTTTATCCCCTTGTCTTTTTAATGCTAAAAACAGCTGCAACAGCACTGATTAAAGCAGCGAGACTGAACCAAAACAGCAAACGTACAGGAGGAAAAACCAAAAATAAGACACTAAAATGGCAGGAGATCATTTTTCGTAGGTTTCTGAGTCAACTCTAAAATATATTAATTTGATAAACGACCATTATTACAAAGAGCAGTAAGTCTGATGCTGGTATCTGAAGAGTCTGAAGCTAAATAATTCTACAGTGCCACATATAAAATGCCATCACTGACTGATGCTGCATCCCTTTATGGGTCTTTATTAAAAGCTCACTACATAACAACATCACCGCATTGTGTAACTCCAACATAAACGTATGATTTCAGGTCCAAAACATGCCCCACTTTACTGCATAAAAATAAATAATGTCCGGCCTGGATGCTGCAGACGCACAGCCTGTGCAGACATAATTAAAGAGCCCTGAAATGACCCGGTGGAGGCAATAAATCAGAGTCCTCGAGGGGGTAATGGAGGACAAAAGTGAGTCTGCAGAGCGGTGGGGAGCAGCACCAGAACAACACTGTCATCCCAGCGCTGCACACCGCGCTAAAAGACCGCCATGCTTTAACCGAAATTGGGAAAACTTGTTTTATTTTCTCTGCTTTGCACACCTGGAACATTAAAGCTCGGTGTAACTGTACCTGCCGTACCGTACTCCCACCATCACTGTAAATGGTTCATGTCCTTAAAGATTCCTCGAGTTTTAAATAAAGGTTGAATGGAAAAAATGAAACACCAGGAGGAAGATTGTGTGCACTGACCTTGTTGAAGTGGTCTCCTATGACCTGCCAGATGCGAGACCACTGCAGCCTGATGCGGTTCATGTTGTAGTAGGAGATCTCCACAATCTTCTGCAGGCTGAACATCCTCGGCTGGTGCGCCGACGCCAGCTCGTCCATGGACACGGCGCACAGCCACCGCACGAAGTCCACTGGAAGCAACGGAACGGAAACACTTTGTGAGTTTCTCTTCTTGGCTTCTAACACACACTGGACTTAAAACATTGAACAACATGCTCACCGATCGCATTCCCATCCAGTCTGGTGGAGCCGGTGAAGATCCTGCAAATATAAAAACACTTTGAACATCTGAAGGGAAAAGAAACTCCGACTCATCATAAAGGACGAAGACAGAGTGCGTTTCTAATAATGTGCTGTCGTGTCTCCTCACCGATCCACAGCGACCACCACACTCTGGGAGCTGGTCTCTCCGACCGACTCCTGGATGTGAGCCATCTGCCTCTTGTCCTGACTCCCCACCAGGTTACCTGCAACAGCCAGCGGGTTTAATGTGTTTAATGTTTACAGTCCGACAGCAGACACGCAAAACAAATTAATGTGAGTTTTAAAAGCCCAATGCAATCGGTGTGAACCCTCTGACCCCCCAAATCCTCCTGGTAGATTTAAAGGTGTGTTTTATTGAACCAAAGCATCAAAACGACACGATTTATCAGGCAGAAACTGTAAAAACAGAAAACATTCACCGGATTTTTAACTTTCCGACAGTCTTGATTTACTCATCGGTGACGTGTCGTAAACTTAGCTAAAAAAACGTAACTAAATCCAAGCCTAAAATTCTGATTTTTCATTTAAGCCCCTTTATTCTGCATGTCTCTTTTTTAAAAATCACCAAAAACAAACCAGTTGCACCAGATTCTGTAAAAAAAATAAAAATAAAAATCCTGTGCTATGTAGTGCAACTGAGAAGACACGATCAAGGGATTTTTCAGCCGAACTGGGTTGAACTGCAGGCAGTGTTCCCACCGAGCAGATAGGACATAAGCATAGAAACTAATTAAAAATATAAAATATCTATAGTATGTAGAGTCCCTATTTTTTCCACTGTATTGGTAACACCTACAAGCATCTATACATGTTGATTTGTTTTTGTTTTTTTCCAGTTTTGGTAAAATAATCACAGGAAAGCAACTCATGTTTTTCTTTTTTTTAAATGATTTATGTAATTATCTTAAACTGCTCCATAAACATTTCTGAGCTCTGTCTCCTTCTTCATGGTTGTTTCTGTTTCCGTAGAGGTGCAGGAAAAATGTGACAGGGGCAAATAAACTTAAGGTTCAGAGGGTTAATGTGCGTAAATGTGTTCTCTTGTATGTAAAAACCACGATATCGGGGGTTAAAGTGTGCACAGAAGTGTGGTTGTGTGAATCCTACCCAGCCCCAGAGGCATGAACTCCTCCGTCCCCGATGGTAAGCCCCTGATGCCGGCCTCCCTGTCGCGGACCACCCCTGAGATGTAGCGCGTCTTCACCCCGGTGCCGATCAACTGGGCGAGCTCCAGCTGACTGATGCAGCGCAAGATCTGCAACAAACAAGCGTAAAGAGTTACACGTGCACCTCATCGCTTACGAACGGAAGCTATTTTTGAGATAACGCTGTAGCTTCACCTCGTGCCAGGAGTTGCCCAGGTAGTTCCCGTCAGTGTGGGCCACAGTGATGAGAGTCTTGATGGTGTCGATGTTCTTCTGCTTCATCTCCGTGATGCTGGAGCTGGCGGTCAGCAGAGTGAACCTGGCCAAGGCTTGAACGTACGCATCTCGCTCCAGCTGCAAGCAAGAAAGGCCCGGTTACTGACACAACGACAAACATGCAGCTGCTGACAGACAACCAGAAGAGAGCCAGAGAACGTCATCGGACCTGCATGCTGAAGATGCAGGCGATCCTGATGGCACAGCGAATGCCCTCCAGACACAGCGAGGCCACCTCGGGGTCGTCACAGTCCTGCAGTCCGACGCTGAACGCCGCCAGCAGAGGAGTCCACGCCAGCTGGAACACACAGAAACCATCGAATGAGTCCACGTTTGATGCTTTGAGTCTCCTTCTTATCATAACAGGCATCCCGGTGTTCAAAGATGTGGTTCAGTGTCGTGGCAAATTCACGCTTCTGCAAATCATACTTCAAATGGGCCGAGCAAATTGCATTAACTCTCACATCGAACACACGAAAGGAAACAGCAGCTGCTTACAGAAACACTATACGAGGGATTCTTTGTGAGAGAGGCTCGCTTCAGTTCATTTCACTGCAGCTTGGTTCTTTGTTTTCATGTCTTTCTGTAGCAGATTTAATTTCATGTTTACGGTCATTTTCTTACTGCACCATCCAGCTTCGGCTTAGATTTATCCACCCTGACATTATCCTGAACGGTAAACTCTGGAATCTGTTTCCCCTCGATGACGACGAGCTGCCCAGGCCCTAGTTATGATGATGCCGCCGCCGTGCTTCACCTTTGGGTGGATGCTTTCACCTGATGCTTGTATTCTTCACCAAACAATTCAACTTTATATTAATCAGTCAACAAAACAACTTCTAGGAAACAATGCAGAGTGCCACAGTGCTCTTTGGCAAACATGAGCAGTTGTGTTGTTAATGATTAGTTTGATTTGATGGCAGCCTCACAAACAGAGTAGAGTTGTAATAATTAATTGACTACTTGTCAATTTTAAAATTAATCTCTAACTATCTTGATAATTAACTAGTTAAGTACAAAAAAAGTAAAAAATCTCAGATTCCAGCTTCTCAAAGTTGAATATTTTCTGGCTTCTTTCATCCTCGTGGACAAAAACTCCACCGATCGCAGTTTTTTAACCATTTTCTGACATTTTAAAGCTCAAACAAGTCATTGATGAATCAAGAAAATAACCAAAATAATCTACAATTGAAGTAATCGTCAGTTGCAGTCACCTTACAACAGAGACGATGCAATAATTCCTTGTGTAACTTTTCAGTAATAACACTTTGAGATTAATTTTTAACACTTAAAGCCCTCATGCACGTCAACAAATCTTGTTCTTGAGTCTTTAGACATTTAATTTTCGTGACGTGTAGTTCACATCAGCAGATACTCCGTGTGATCAGAGACTCAAACCTCTAATCTTGTTTCACTGATTGGATTAGCTAAAGGTGATGTCATTCGCCAACAGGTACTTTTTCCAACTTGCCCTTTAAATTTCTAAATGATGCATTCAATACAGACGATATGACCTACACAATAGGAATTAAATTTTTCCTCCCCTGTACGTGTAAAGAGTCAGAGGTTCTACCTTGAACATGGGCCTGACGTGCTCCAGGTGTGTGGCGCTGAAGAACGGAGCCTGAGCGTGGCTGACCGCCTCCATCAGAGCCTTCGCCGTCTTCGCCATCTGCTCCATCTCCATGTTGTAAAGCAGCCGGCGCTGCTTCTCGCTGGCCACACCTGGAGGCAGAAGCACCCGAACGTTACTCCACCTACTGGTGAGCAGCAGCAGGAGGAGGCTGGAGGACGCCACGGTTCTGCTCTTTTGAAGTGTAGCGAGAAAACCGGACGGTGAAACGAGAACTCACTCTGCTTGGTGGACTTGGGTGTGATTGAAAACTCTTTGCTCTCCTTCATGGCGATCTTCTTGCCCGCGATCTCGTCGTATATGGACGACAGGTACTCCTCGGGCAGGTCCTTGCTGTCGTTAATGCCGCGGTTCATCTTGATGTACTGCTCCTTCGTCATTTTGTTCTTCACCTGCACAAACGAAGAACGTCAGGAGAGACAGTTAAATATTTAACAAAGCTCCAGATTAGCATTCTAACTGGTAGCACCACTACAATTTACTGACGTTCCCTAAACGCCTCACACGCATGCTGAGTCGATATTAAGAGGCTGCAGTTCACTCCGTTCTGTGAGCAAAAATTTTACTTTAAAAACAAAAAATGGAATAAAGCATTTTAATGTCAGATTAGCTCAAGATGAAACAGAGGGATTTGATCTACATTTTCTGTGTGTGCAGGTGATCGTGTTTATCAATCAATTAATCAATCAGACTTAATTCATACAGCACTTATAAAATTAAATGCAACATTCAGTGCTTTACAGAAATAAAGAATAAAAATGTGATAAAATTACACAAACAACATCCCCAACATCATGTTATATTTAATGTAGAATTAAAAAACACAAGAATTAAGGAACGGAGGAAACAATATCAGAAATAATGCATGTAATAAATAAATAAAAATGATAAAGAGATAAATGACAAAATAGAAGTCAAAACAGAATAACTGGGAGCCAAAATCATGATTAATATTCATTTAAATTCACAGCCCTGCTACTATGTGTTGAAACTGAACGTGTTGTTTTATTTCTTCATCGGCTCAGTCGGTATTTTCCTGAGTCGGACCTCTAACATGACACCTGCCTCATCCTCTCCTCATTTCTATTAAATTAAAAAAAATAATAATCAGCTGCAGATGCTTCAACTTTGGAACACGCAACAGATAAACAGCTTGTTTTATGCATCAGGTGGAGACAAACTGACAGAACCGGACCTTTATGTGCCAGTTAGAGCGACACAAAAACAGCTTAATTATCGTTTTACACACGGGAGCTTTGTCTAAGCATATGTTTGCATTAAAGCACAAGCTCCTTAATTTCTTGCACATCTTCCTCATGTCTGAACGCTGAGAAGCCAAGAGGAAGCGTTAAATTACAGGTTCAAGAAAAGACTATTTTGAAATGGCGTCTTCATCCCACAAGTCGAGGATTAAATGTGACAAAACACGAGTGAAGACCAACGATTGAAGAGCTTAGAAGGATAAAAAAGAGAGAATTTGGTCGCAAACTTTCAAGAATTAAGCAAAAACCCACACAGGAAGGTGAAACAGAATAAAAAAAACAATCAGACAGTCGCTTCTGTTCTCCGGTCCTGTGCATCTGTGCAGCTCTACGGAGAATATTACACCTTTTAATTTCCTGCAATATTCTTCTCTGCTCTCGGCGTGTTTTTTATTGTCTGTCTTGTTTCCCTGCTCCTCGCTGGATATTGTCTGTATTTCACACCTGCCTTTCCCAGACTCTAAATCTCAGACCTAACTTCTTCTGTCACAGCGGTCTGTCAGCGGTGATAAATCAGCGGCAGCAGCTATTTCCAGAAGGCTGAATTAAGACAGATACTGGCCTGTGCAGCCTCCACATTCGCTTAATATGAAGCTGCTGCATTGGCTGGTTAAAAAAAAAAAAAAGGCTCATCCAGCAAAGAAGCTGAACTAAAATGCCATCTGGAAAGCTGGCTGCGTCGACTCCTGTCATAAAAGTCCAGGTTCCGGTTTCTGATAAGCAAACTAAACAGCCAGTTGCATCTTTTTGTAAAGATAAAAGCCAATTTTCGGTCTGAAGGAGGTAAAATATGTAATTTACAAACTAAAACATGCTAATTTGAGCAGTGCTTGCTGCTTTTCTTTGAATTTTTTTTGTGCAAAACCTCGCAGTTTGTTTGTTGCCTAAAGAAGGGCTGCAGATCCTCAATAAACATGCATTTGGAAGACGGGACACTTCTGTGTTTCTGTAGACAATGACTCACACGTGATGACGGCAGTGAGAGGACATAAGACAAACAGCAGCTCTCACCTGAGGACTGTGCAGGTCTGTGGTGAGCATGATGATGGAGTAGGCCAACACGTAGGCAGTGTCTGCACTGGCGAACAAGGTCTGTCTGCAAGAGGACGCACAGCAGGAGCAGTTAGCAGCTGCACGGAGGGAACGTTTGACATATCGAGGCTTTCTTTGTGTAAGCCGACAAAACCTAAAAGCCCAGTCAGAGGTAACAGGCATCAGGTTTTCAGCTTTCTTTGTTAATCAGGTTTTTATTCTTCAGATTCTGTGAGCGTTCACATAAAAGGCGTCATGTGACTCTTCTTCTTCTGCACAAAATGGATCCATCACGGGCCTCTTAATTCAGTCAACAAGGTGTTATAGCAGAGAGCAAAGACAGATATGAAAGATTTACAACGGTAAGAAGCACCACAACTGCAAATGATGTTGCTAAATTGTTAAATGTGTGGTAATATATATATATATATATATATATATACATACATAGTTATTGCACCGCTTATTTCCAACATGTCTGCTGCACATTAAAGCTGTTAAACTTCATATATTTAAAGATATTGTATTGAAGTGCATTTAGGTCCCATAATACAGGAAATCACTTTAGGCAGCAAACCGAGACCAAACATAAAAACATATTTATGCGATTTCTGCATCATAAACTGAATCCATGCACGTTCCCATGGCAACGCAGCGAATACAATGGGCGATACTGTGACTACA
>NW_007579995.1:0-3212 GCF_000690725.1 Stegastes partitus
GACAAGCGTAGGGCGAGGACCCGTCCATCGCCGCTTGCGGCTTTAATTTTAAGTTGTGATTAGAAGCCAGAGCTGCCTTTCTGTTTCTGCAGAGACTCCAAAGACAAAAGGAAAAGTGAGAAAGTGTAATCTCATGCGAAGGAAACGAGAGACTCGGGTGCACTTGTGTGAATGCATGTGTGTGTGTGTGTGTGTGTGTGTGTGAGTGTGTGTGTGTGTGTGTGTAAATCAGATTGATGGCAGCTATAATTAAATTGCATGTGCTCCCAGAGATCAGGTCTGGCTCGCTCTCGCTGCGACCCTCATTCTGTCTCTGTGGTCATGTTGCTGGTGTGTCATTCAGACATAACTGCACACATTCCTGTTCTGTTCGGCACAATCACACGAATCATAACGTCGAAGCTGTGCCGCATGTTGCGTTACACACAAACTGCGCATTTCAGGCTAATCAGCTGCAGTTTAATGGAAAACAGGAAATTCAATAATAATAATCAAACCATCGGGTTGAACAGTGGGCTGTAACTCTCTACCATCTGCAGGGAAACAAACTTCCCCCATTTATGAACTGTTCATTGATTCCATAATCCCTCCGTCGGGCATGAACCTCGGTACTGTTCTGTATTCTTCTTACCTAAATCCTACAGTGGGGGGGTCCTCCTGAAGACGTGAGCTCTTCAAAGCAGCTATCATGGAGATTTCATACTAACAATGGATCAAATGACAGTGTGTGATGTGAGAGGCGTCGCTCACACTGATGGACCCACAGAGAATCATCAGCCGGATCTGCTGCTCCCGTCGGCTCCGCAGAGCTTCACAGTGAGTTTCAGCTGCACTGTTCTGGTCCACCACGCTCATAGAGCTGTTTTCTGCCACAGCAGGCAGTTTTCTGTTTTCAGTGGAGTAGCTGTAGAGCCCCACAGTACTGTGCCTGCTGTGGGGGAGAACAGAGAGGAGCGTTCAGCTGCTGAACAGCCAGACATTCATCTCAGGAGTGGATGGAGGCCAAAGCCGGAGCTATAAGACGGGAAATGTGTAGGAACAAGTTAAAGGTGAGAACATGGGAGTAGTTAGTCTGTAAAAATGTTCAGGTAGCTGCTGCGTGTCAAAGTAACATCCACATAAACGCCATCATCAAGGCTTCCCATCAGATCACTGCGTGGTACCAGGATGACCCATGTTCTGTCCTGGTTTTAATGTTGTGGCTCATCTGTATAATGAATAATTGGTGCGTTTGCTGCAGACTCGTTTTAGAAGAGGATTCATACACATTTATTGCTCTGGTGAATAAGCCCATAAGAAAAGGGAAATAAAGCACAGTCCATTAAAGCCGGTGCAGGGATCAAGTGTTTTAGCAGGTTCTGGAGTGTGAGGTGTAAGCTGGAGTTTATCCTTTCCACCTCCGAGGTCTCTGGATCCCGACCACGCCATGAGGTTTACATACACTGCACAAAAAGACACATAACCTTTTTTTTCTCACTCTCTGATTTTAAATGTGACTAAAGTTTTCCTGTTTCAGGTCAGTCACGATCACCAACATTATTTGTATGTGCGAAACACCAGAATCATTTATTTATTATTACTTTCTGCTTTCAGCTGTATGTAATTCAGTTCAGTTCAACTGTATTCGTATAGTCTCAGTCATCTCCTAGCATAAGTCAACCCAGTGACTCAGCTTTGAGCAGTGCTTGGCAGTGGGAAGTCAGCTATACGTTCATGAACCTGCTCACATTTTGCAAAGGCTGCTAAACGAGGCAGGTTCATGGAGGAGGTCGTCTGGTGCTGCTGTGGTTAAAATGGATGTCGTGTTTGTTGTGCTTCATTTCTATTGCATCAGATTTGGTGCTGAGTTTCGATCAGGCAAAAAAGAGTTTTTCCTTCTGTGTTGCTGAGTGCTTGCTCAGAAGGAATCCAACGGTGCTTCGGACTCGTGTGTTTTCTCACTGTGACATTTTCATGGTCTTCACCTGACTGAAGCATCTGGAGACGACCATGTTGTGAATGGCAGCTTTATACATAACAAGCATTAGGCTGGGAGGTGTTTCAGATCTCACTCTGGCCTTTTGATAAGAAGAAGGAGACTTGCTGTTTTTCAAAAATTTACCAAGTGGCTCTTATTCCTGGAGGTCGGTTGTTTGTGGCCTTTCAGGTGGAGGACTCTCGCTGACTGAACTCTGGATGTTTTCCTGCAGGTGGAGATTTTCAAAAGCAGCCCGGGAGGTTAATTTAGGATTTACAGGATTTATTTGCAGTGAGCAGAATATAGGAAATGTCCAGATTTATCCTTAAAACCAACCCATCCTCTTAAAAAACAGTGAACGATGAGCCTTTAATGACCAGAACCAGAAACGCTCTGAGAACTGTGAAAAAGTCGCCTTGAAGAAAAACAACCTGCTCAGACAAGTGATGAGTTCTGCAGCGTTGATGATGATCAAGATGGATGGAGACACTTCAGTCACATATTGCTTACTCATCACTTAGTTTTCATAATCACTGGAGTTAAACCTTTAATTACAACCGGTATAGCAGCTTAAGACCATCTCATCCTCTCGTCGAGCCCAATCCTCACAGAGTGGCAGCCAGGGCGGGGAGATAAGAAATCTAAGCAGATGGGCCTCCACCCAAAGCTCCGTTGTAATTTCTCTGTTAAAGAGGGAAGGATTGGCTGCATGATCACAGTTGGCGCCTGAAGTTGGCATTTGTAAGAGTGACACTGTGATGTGAATTTTATTATTCTCCGTAATGAGCTGACAGTTATTGCATTGTTGTGCCTTAATTATGTTGGATGGAAATTGCCTTTTCGATAATGAAGAGCCACCTTCAAGACTTCTATTTAATTTTCTCTCCACTCTGATTCCACATCACCTGCCACTACACCTTCCCCATGGCAGCGTGACAGAGTGTGTATATTTAGTATAATCGCCTTCACCATTATATGCCATGTGTATGCACATCTCACACAGTCTCCAGTGATGGTCTGAACTCCCTCTTTGGGCCTTTCCTGAAACCGTCTAACTGACATGAGACAAGCTATGATGGATTACAACCTGCTGACAGACAACACTGGACACTTCTGTGACACATGGATTATGTCCGATGCCAGCGAAACATTCTCATGTTCCACAGTATCTGCACATAGCTACAGTGAGGTGAAGGCTGCAGGACGATCATGGCTGTGGCCAACAAACTGGACTCTGGCTGTGTTTGACTCAACT
>NW_007579995.1:4113-21977 GCF_000690725.1 Stegastes partitus
ACACTGTTTATTTCAAACATTACGTCGTACATATCAGCTATTACCTCAGCGTTCTGAGTTTTTACTGTGTTCTCGTACTTCTGCGAGCACATTCTGTACCTAAACATTTTATGTGATGAATAAACCATCTACCCATCTGCAACAACCTTCAGAAACCTTCAGTCCGGTTGGAATCAGAACCAGCAGCTTTATAGAACAGCTGTATTTTATCCAGCTGGTAGAAATATATTATTACATTATTTATTTTGCTTTGTTTGAATTTTATGATTTGTCTTTTTGTTTGTTTTTATGAGGGGGACATTCAGAGCATCCATTTAGCCGAAGGTTTGTGTTTTTGTGGAATCCTGCTGAAAACCCACGACAACACGGGAGAGCTCAGAACCCGGTGGAGGTGTTGGTGTGAGGCTGCAGTGCTGATCACTGAACCACCGCGCTGCCGTTGGGGGAGGAGAGGGGAGGATGGAGGGGTGAGGAACAGGTGAAAGTTCTGGGGAATGAAGTGGTGGAAGGAGGTGGAGGATGGGGGAGGTCAGGTGGAGAGAGGAGGCAGAGGGGAGGTTCTGGTTCTGGTCAGAGAACCAACAGCCCAACCACGCCCAACACCCCACCTTCTCCTGCTCCTCCCTCTCCTCCTTTTCTTTCTTTTTGCTGTTTCATCTCTTCTGTTTCTTCTTGGTTCTTCTCTTTCTTCATCCTTTTTTCCTCCGTTCTGTTCGGTGGTCTTGAAAGACCTCCAGAATCCTTTCTTGTTCCTCCTGATGAGGAGCTCCTGCAGCTCCTCTTTTTTCTTTCTCCAGCAGTTTCTTTGTTTTTGTCTTGGAGGACTTTAAACTCCTCCTGCTTCACCTTCTTGTCCTGGCCCGGCACTTCTGTCTGTTCTTGGAGGGTTTGGTTCTTTCCCTCTGATTCTTCTTTGTGCTCCTGGAGGTCTTTGTTTTTTCCCTCCAGTTCTTCTTCTGCTCTTTGAGGTCTGGGTTTTCTTCCTCTACTTAAAGTGAAATATTATCCTTCAGCTGAGCACTTGTGTCATTCAGTAAACACACATTCATTTGTGTGTCTTAATGACAATTTAAGATATTAACACAACTTTTTGTTGGATATGTTTTTGGACATGTACATGCTTTATCCTCCCTCATGTACTTTCTTGGCGTGGACAGTATAATAGGAACACTCTGACCCGCTGTGATCTCTGTGATAAACATGATGAAGGATTATTACCGTCTCAACACAACATTCAAATGTTCACACTTCATAAAAGTAGACTTTATGGGAGAGCTGTTGTCGTGGTGCCGAACTGGAACCTTTTTAACCCAAACCAGCCGACCCAGTCTGCACAGAATCATGTTCCCATCTGACTAAACGACGTTCTCTGTCAGGTTCTGGGAGAAACGTGTTCTAATACAGACCAGAAAGAGCAGAACTCTGTGTGTTCTATAGGACACACTGTGGACACGTCAAACTCCTACAAACTAAGATGTTCACTGTTTACTCGTCGTGTCAAACGTTTTGTTCTGAGGTCGTGTAGTTTTGTGTCAGTGGTTGTTTGTCATCAGAATGACGGCAGCATCGTGCAGCCATGACCAACACAGGCCTGACAGGATTCATCCAGTGGAACATTTTCATGGTTTACATTTAATGATGATCTGATGTGCTTCTGAACAAAAGTTTACATAAACGTGAACAGATCACGTACATCATGGTCGCCTTGAGTCTCCAGTGACTCCTCCAGTTCTCATCTTTGTCACAAGAAACCATCATGCACTTTGGTTCTTTATAGATTTAGTCTAGAAAAGAACCAAGAAAAAACTGAAAGAAGTCTTCTGAAAGTACGACAAGCTCTTCTGGGTCAAAACTATACCTGCAGCCTCCATCCTTTGGCCATTTTTACTTCAGCGAGGCCCTTTTGGTGGCCGTCCACAAGCTTCTCATCGTATCTTTGACCAAATAAAGATTTTGCATACTAAAGTTTTTTTTACAGTTTTGGCCTGTTTTTTGTGGTTGACGTAAATTAAAACTGCGATTTTAACAGTTATGTATCATTTACCAAAACAGGGACAAACTGTAAAATAACAGTAAATTGTTCAACAGATTACATTTAAGAACAATTAAAACATGATTTATTTGAACAGTGTGCTGATGTTTGCCAGCCTTGGCCGGGTGTTCCAGCCTCTGCAGGCTTGTCTTGGTCCTACAGTGCATCCTGCTGCCATCTCTTCCCCACATGCACCAGATGTCCTCATGATTTAAGAGAAAATGTGATCCATCAGACCATCAGGCCACCATCTTCTGCTGCTCCATGGTCCAGTCCTTCTGGAGGATCAGACCTCATGGGCCGGCCTTTGTCTCCCACATGCCTCAGTGTTCCTGGGAGCTCATGACCCTGATGCTGCTCCACCAGTTTATCACCAGCTGTCCTTCCTTGGACCACTTTCAGTAGCTCCTAACCACTGCAACACCTAACCAGACCTGCAGGACTGGAGATGCCCTGAACTTCATTAAAATCACCATTAAAATGTGGCTCTTGTCAAGTTGTTCAAATCTTTAAACTTGTGAGTTATTGCAGCTTCCAACACATGAACTTCAAGAACTGACTGCTCACTTGACGCCTTTGTAACGAGATAATTAATGTTGCTTGTCAGTGGTTGTGATGTCGTGTCTCATTGGTGTACAGTCGCCTCAGAAAGTATCGAGGCCCTTTCACTTTGTGTTTTGTTGTAGAATTGTAAATGGATGAAAGTGGCAGTTTCCCCTAAAATCTAGACTTAATAACGTGAACGGCAGCTTGCCAGACCTGCAGCCCGCTCTCCTCCTCTGCTCCAGGCTCACAGCTTGACACGCCACAATCTCCAACCGAGTTGTCGTCGCTGTATTCTGGGAAAAGTCTCCTCCAGGATTTGACAAAGAACATGTGGGATATAAAAGACAACATCTCTGGCTCTGCTTTAGTGATTAATGATGTTTAATGTGTTTATCAGGAATCTGACAGCGGTACAGGACTGTGATGGGTGTTAGTCTCCATTTATTGTCCTGCTTTGACCACAGTTCCTCCACAGAGTACATGTGGAGGCCTTATAGGTTCAGTATATTTGTAGTAGATGGATTATCTGTAATTGGTTTCAAAAGCCTGCTGTCTTTTGCATGTCTTCTCTGGACTGAGCAATCGGTGACAATGAGGCACTTCTTCAAAAAGTCCCTCTTTGAAAACTTTCATGGCACTGCGACCGGGTCACTTCTGTGACGCATTTGAAACGGGCATGTTTGTCAGATGGCTGGTTCGTAGAAATTCCCAGAAATTGTGAGAAGACGTCAAACGGTTTGTTTGATGCTTCTGTGCTGAACCCTGCAAGGATGAAGCTGGTTGAAGGTGCCGAAACATAATCAACACGCAGTTTATCCACGGCGTGTAATTCATGTTTTGGAGTGCTAATCTCTAGAATATTTGTGTTGTTCTGTTCTCCTCTTCATCTGTCGTCTGCATCAGTTCAGTTCAGTCCTATCAAACGAACAGAGGCGATCAAAGCCGCGGGGAGCTGCAGTCTTTCCTCCTGCCGGCTTTGTCAGTCCCAGCGGCTTCAAACGGAGCATCAGTCGGTGGGATTGTGACGCAAGTGATCAAAATCTCCCTCACAGACTTTAATTAATCTCAAAATACCAATAATTAATAACTCTGCTCCCCTGTTGCTTTTTAATTGTCTCGTGATTTCCTCGTCAATAATTCAGCTCAGGTGCTGCTTGAACGATCTCGATGACTAATTGGGTGTAAAATCGGCACTAAAAGCAAAAGTTGTGAGCGGCGTTAAAAAGACGAGTTTGAGTGTTTCTCAGTCGAAGCGTGTTTGGTATTTTGGAGACGAGACGGAGATTTAACTGATGTCCAGCGCTGCCTCTGCATGCAGATGCATCCGGACCTGGCAAGCTGTGGGCTGGAGGAGCGAGCAGCGCCACGGGCATCACGCGCTCGCTAACACGCACACGGTCAAAAAAACTTCACACCTGCTGCATTACCACACACTGAAATCCATCCACAGACGTCTGACACACACACACACACACACACACACACACACACAGAGGTACAAACGCCACTGGCAAAAAATCCAAACAAGATTAGGCCCCCCGTCGACGACACCTGTCAATACAGCTTCGCCTAAAGGATGCAGTTGATGCTGCATGGTGATTCATTACACACCCACACACACACTTGCTCACTGATCCGTACACTAGCACACAAACACACCGTCTCTCCCTTTTTCCTCCGTCTTACTCTTTTCTCAGTTGATAATGTTTCTCTCCTCTCTGCCCTCTTCACTTCCTTCTTCCTGGTTCTGCTCACATTTTACTTTCTGCGTCTTTTTGTCTGATTTATTTTTTGTCCACATCGCCGTGTCTCTTGAAGAACATTCTACTGTCTGCTTACAGTTAACTGTAATTAGTCTCCAAGACTTGCTGGTTAAACGCTCACCTTACTTCTGTGAGACAGAAGACATTTGTCCAGTCTGTTATGAACAAGCTGAACTTCTGCAGGATGTGTGACTGTGAAATATCTTCTTGGTTTTATATTCAGTCTTGAAAACGTTCCTCATATAAGCTGGTTGAGTATTCAAGAATCAATGTGTGCAAACTGAAGCCTGGGAAGTGGGAACATTAAAATATGCTGCAATGAACGTAAAAAAGTTAAGAAGGAAAAGCAAACCTGAGACGAGTAAACTAGCTAGAAACCAGAAGAACATAAACTCCTAGTGCAGGAGAACATCCTGAGGGCTGGGACTGTTCGTGGTGCACCAAGAGTGTGCAACAGCCAGACACAAGTGTGTGTCACTACTGGCAGGTGCACGGTTGTGATTTCTCCGTCATCTGCAAACCGGTGCCGAGAAGAGATCATCACATCGTGTGTCAGTCAGCAGCTGGATGATCCGACCTTCATGTCGAGGATCATCACTGGAGGTGAGAGGGGGGTCAGCAGCTCCCACCAAGAGAAGACACAACACATTTCACACTGCAAGAGATGCAACTGCCAACACAACCAAAACCTGCCAAAACCGGACGAAGGGTGTGCTTGTTGTCTTCTGCAACATTCTTGTGGTTGTGCACCGAGCATCAGTCGCCCAGCGTCGGACGGCCAGAGCACGGTCAGAGCAACCTGACCTGTGACATGTGGATGTGTCGTCTTCCTCCCCAGCAGAACAAAATTCAAGTTGAACACAGTTTAGAAGATTTAGCGCCCATCACAGATGGAAAGAGCAAAGCACTGGGAGTTCTGTATCAGGAGACGACAGACATGAATCAGATACAGTTCAGATCTTTGTAAGCAGCCTCTGAACTTTCACAACCGTCAGGAATTTAACATGTTTGAACATATAAGCCTTGATTTTCTTTTACGTTTGTCATTGATGCTGTAATCCAACCTGTCCTCTTGTTAAACCCTGAGCTGGCGTGGTATAAACGTTTTCAAGACGTCATGACAGAAAAACCACAGCTCAACTTTACTCCCAAGTCCAGACTTAAACCCTGTCCCAGTGTTTGTTTCAGGCCAATAGTCCACGTCAAACCAGAGACATGATGTTATGAGCATGCGTGAAAGAAATGTAAGCATGTTAAATATGCACCGTATTGATTTCAACCTCTTTGTCATTTTCTGTCATTTTACAAAACAAAAGTGAAAGCGAGTTCCTGGACGGGCAGCTCCTGTAATGTGGCCTCATTCTGCACAGTGGCCCAGATGGAAAGAGAAAGAAAGGCCCAGCTGCTGGGTCTATAGTTGTAAATGTTTGTATTTAGTTTGATTTTAAATCAAATGTACGTTTTCATGTTCACATCTCCAACCCACGGTTCCACTTTCAGCCTTCAAAATGCTTCATTAAGCGTGTTTGTGGTTGTATTTTAAGACATAAGGTGTTTTTGAGCCCAAAACGTTCACACAGTAGGTTAAAGTGAAAACATAACAGTCAGATCATATAGGGGATGTTGTGCATGTACAGACGAAGCTGAATGTGTGGAGAGAAAGCCACAACAGGCCAAAAAGAGCAAGCTCAGCTGTTTGGTAACGCCTCCAACAGAAGCATCATGACGGCTTCAAAACAACTGAAATCAGTATTTTCTTTGCTTTGCAGCTCTGCAGTTAAAGTCTGATTTAATTTATGCGACTAAATCTCTGCGGCAAAAGTTAAGTTACTTTCAAAAGAAAAGTCTGCGCTGATACTGTGGTCTGTGTGATGTTGAGACGAGCGCTGAGCGTGCCCAGTGATCCACCCTAAGCTCCCATCTAAGCTTCATGGCAATATGACAGCATCAAAGTTCTGCCTTTAAACAAACAACAAGTGCACCGTTATGTGTGGCGAGGTAAAGCCACGCAGGCTGGCTGGACTTTATTTTATTAAATAATCAGTCAAGATGAATGTAAACCAGTAACCGGTCATCACATCTGGTTTATGAAGCAGCAACCTGTGGTTAGACTGAACCAACCTCCACCCAAACCAGCTCAGTGCTTCTATTATTGTTCTGTGGTCTTAAGCATCGGTTCTTTTGGTGAACATAATATAAGCTCACGTCCTGCTCTGACAGAGTGAACACCGTGTGTGAGCAGCTCTGTGCAGCGCTCAGGTCACCATGGAGGACAGAGGTGAACATTCAGAAGCATCGTCAAGCTTCTCTTCAGTCGATGTGTGAACAAGAGCAACAAGTGGTTTGCATGTAAGAGCACAAACACACAAACTCTGTGGAGGCGCTCAGCGAAAGTTCATCAGACAGAGCAGCGTTCAGTTTGACCGCTGAGCTCATCCCTCATTAGCTACGTATGGTCTGCACGTGGACGTAACTAACTTATACCGACATGGGTTATTGATTAAAAGTGATCACTGTCCAGCTGGTGGGCAACTGTGGCTCTGTTCTCTAATTCAGTCTGAACTTTCTAAGACCTGTGCTGCTGTCTGCAGTTCTCTGATCACTACAACAGTCGTGTCTATGAAGTGATTTTCTCCACAGATGGCTTTCTCGTGCTGTAAATAATTAACGTATGTATTTTATATTTCATTGATCACACTATAGAATATGGTAGCGATTGGTTCAAAGACATTTTCTTGCAGAGTGCTGCTCAACAATGTTAATTCATTACACATGAAAACATTCTGTTCACATTAGTTTACTTTTTCTAATAAGTACTGGTATCGTAGTACTAAGAGTACCGTTAGAGTACTGGATGGAGGAGCAGTACCTGTAACAGCAGCAGTACTGTCAGGATCCTAATGATGCTCATCTCTACACCTGAATGACTGACAATTGATGCTACTTAGGTTTTCATACCACCAGCTACATCATAGAGTTGTTGGTTAGCACCAGAGGTTTTGACACCAGACCTGCTCTAAATGATAATGTCTATAAAAATCCTGGTTAAATGCTTCTGGCTTCAAACATGTGACAGTAATAACATTGCTGGTCCACCGACACTAAGCCGCTCTGCCAGACTTGTAGAAGCAGCGCTACTGGTGCCTCAGTCGGACTCACCAGACGCAGAATGTGGGTATAAGCCTGCCATTGGCTGCACATTTCACCAGGCTTTCCCCTCTCCTTTCACTTTCTACACATTACCATCATTCCAGAAACGACCAAGAACAACCTCTGAGCAGCAACCTGTCACAAAGAGAGTTTAAAGGTTTGCCAAGATGCTGAACTGTGCATAAGGCTAGTTTTTAAAAAGTGAATTTATGGTTGTAATGACAGCGCCTGTCTCCCAGCTTGTTCCACCCAAACACTTCTCCATCACTGACTTGATCTTTTGCTTTGTTTAAAGAAATACGGATGTGCTGGAGTGTTATTACCCCCATAGCAGAATGATGAGATGCAGTTTGACCGCTCTGTATCGGGGAACGGTCCGACTGTTGGTTCAGGCAGTTTGGTGACATTTTGCAGCTCCTTCACTGCCAGAAAGGGTGACACCTGTGAAGGTTTGTAAGTGTCTGATGGAAACAGTTTGGAGTAAACTTCATTGTTTGCTGCTCGTCCTGCGCTGTGTGCAGTCCCACTGATGTGCTGTCTGTACTGCTGCAGTGTGTCAGCTGCTCCCTTATTGCCTGTGTTGACCTCAAGAAGAATAAATCACCATAACAGACTATTAGTCCCAGATGTATGAATGGAGTCTCATACTGTATCACATTTCCTGTTGTCTACCATCCATGTCTTCAATTTCCTCATGTTCCTCCATCCCGCTATTGAATGTCCCCTTTGGGGAATATCAAGCTGTTGTCTCGTCCCCTCCCACCTCCCCTGATGAGAATGGACAGTCATGTTCCACTCGCCGTGGACTGGGAGGGGTGGGGGGGTGGCGGAACGGATGGCATATTGTGTGTGTGTGTGTGTGTGTGTGTGTGTGTGTGTGGCTGCTGGCAGTGGGAGCCATGCTGGGATTGCACTCTGCTGCAGCCGCTAAACATTCAGCTGCCTTCCATCCACCCCTCTGCTATTACCACGGACCAGCGAACCCGCTGACAGACTCAACAGCTGCCTAGGGTATATAGGTGTATGTGAGTGTGTGTGTGTGTGAGTGTGTGTGTGTTTTTCCTACAGCTACAGGCGTGCGAGTGCTTACATTTTAGAGTGAAATGACGCAAGTGTGTGTATAGGTGAGCCAATCTCTGCCAAGCCTCCGTGTGTCTGTGTTTCTATTTGAAGGTAAACTGAATGATGTATTTGCATGTGGGCGTGGCTGCAGGGGAGCTTAGCATGTGTCTGTACATGTATGTGTGAGGTGGAGTGAAATAATAGGAGGAAGGACACATCAGGCATTTTGCTTGATGTGCGCTCATGTATGTTTGTGTCTAAAAATGATCTCTAACGAGAAAGAATTTGTGTCTCCTAAAAACACTGCACAACTGCTCCAAGTATTGCACTGCATCGTCCTCGACTTGCCTTTTGGATGAACAGAATCGAACTCCACAGACTAAATGGTCAGCTGTAAAATCAACAGATTTAAAGGGAAATAGGAGTTTCCAGTTTGTCTTGAGGATTTCTCTGCTGTCTCAACCCTGCTGTGACACGCAGAGTGTTGTGAGATCTGTAATTCAAAGTAAACGCAGCACAGATAATTCAGCGTACAGATGTGTGGTGATGGAGCCTTTGCTGTGGTAAATATACCAGTTTGATAATTAAAAACACAAGCCAAAGTCCTGCTTTGAAAATCCTCCTGATCTGTCCAGCTTGATTTGGTAACACGCTGGAAACCTGAAGTGTAAATTATTACCTCAGGTCCAGAATTCTGCTGGAGAGCTGCGTGTTGAGCAGCCGGTTGGTTCCTCATCCATTTGAACTGTGTGGGAACGACAACCTCTGTTACTAACAATGAAACTATTATATAGAGAGTAATGTAGGTATGGGCTCAGTGTAGAACCATCTAAGATCTACAGAATTATGGCTCTAAGCATGTTAAAAGTACCACAACCAAAAGAAAAGTATTTGTTCTTTAGAAAAAGATCACTGATGATTGATTGATCTTTAAAGTGAAAGTAAACGCAGTCAGCATTCCTCACGTTACTTTTTATTATGTTTAAATAAGTCGGTTTAATTTATGTTGCGCTTTTCAAGTGCAAGCATCACAAAGTGCTGCACAATAATGAAACGAAAAAGCAATTAAGAGACAGAGAGACGCTAAATGCAGATAACCAAGAAAAACATGAGGCAAGACAAAAACACAACCTGACAAATTAAACTAAAGCAAGTCTAACAAACGGGCTGGAGCTGCTCTTTAAGAGTCCACGAATCTTAACTGCAGTGAGAGAGAGTTGTAAAGTTTGGGAGTTTCAACCCCAAAAGCGCGGTCCCCATGGTCTGGAGCCTGCAGCAAGAAACAGCCGATGAATCCTGATCAGAGGAGCTCAGATTCCTCCTGGAGTCATGTGGCTGCAGAAGTTCTTTAACATCGGCAGGTGATGCCCGTGCGAGGATGTCCACTTAATGACAAGAACCTTGGACTGGATTCTGAATTCGATTGGAAGTCGGTGTAAGGAAGCTCAGGATTGGAGGGAAACGAGACTTTCTGGGCGACTTGATCAGAAGCTTGGCAGCAACATCTGGACCACATGTCAGCAGTTCAGGGATGAACCACCAAAACAGAGGAAAAGGGAAACACGGGAGTCATGAAGGCAGGATTATGAAAGAAACGTAATAGTTGTTGTGGCAAAAACGTTCAACACTCTGCCAAGAAAATAAATAATAACAATAATAATAATAATAATACCGTAATGTCTGGATTAGAAGCCGCTACTTTACTTAAACACGGTTTGAACGCTGCGGCTGAAACAACGATGCGGCTCATTTATGGATTTTTACAATTTTTACGAATTTGCCTCAAAACCAAAGCGATGCTGAGAGCGACAACGACAGAGAGACTGAGGAAGTGATGAAGTGATTCTGAGGCTGTTCAGCTCCTGAAGACACTGAAGAAGACGACTTCAGTGTTACAGGCACTTGTTACGGGTCCCGGCTGGCCGGTGACCACGTCAACAAAGAGGATTTCTGCTAAATATATGTAGAGTGTGAGAGTAGGAACAACAGCAGCGCTCTCACATTCGTCCAGACTGTGTATGTTTATTCCATCTACAACTCATTTACATTTCAATGCTCTCAGTGTCCATTACTACTGACTAATTAAGTCAAAATAAAATACCATCCTGTATTCATTCATGTTTTGTTACTCAAAACCATATATCATTTCTGCTAATTACATTTCCAGATAAATCCTTGTAACACCAGAAAAGCATTGCTTACTGCAGCTTTAAAGTGCTTCTACATCAGTAATGCAACAACCCAGTTACTCTTTACTCTTACTGTGCTTTTACTTGGTGAGTGTGTTTAGCTTATTTAAAACTGGACTTAGCAAATATTTGGGATGCCTTCGTGCTATGAGCTCATTTTTCTCAGAACAACAAATAACAATGAATATCTGGTATTAACTGATCAATCAAACACTCTGAACTAACACAGTGTTCAGTGGTGATAAAACGTTCATCAAGTCACATCAGGAGTCATACAGAATCAATAGGGAACCAACTGCACATGAATTACCTGCTCAATACATTAATTTCTGCCTTAATTCACACATTTACACGCGAGTTTACTACCGCGAACATAGCGTTCATTACCGCCAAACTAGCGCCAAACTAGCGCCACGGTGCGGCTCGGCTTTACCGCCGCTGTGAGCCCCGGATCAATATTCTCCAATCACACTGACATTAAAAGTTACATAAGTCACCACAACATGACTGAACAACCTACACATCATATGAAGCTTACAGCTTTCATTCACAGTTGTTTTCAACCGAGTACTAACCTGCTAAACACATGTAGAGTGTGAGAGCAGGAACAACAGCGTAACTCTCAGATTCCTCCACATTGCGTATGAGCGGTAACCGGAAGTTGCTCCGCACTATGCAACCGGGGAGCTGCAACCAGGCAGTGCCAAAGGTTCCGCCCCTCTACATTATTATTTATACAGTACTGCTCTTGTACTTTGCAAATATTATTACAATAATATAAAGTGGTGTTAAACAATTTCTCATAATTACCAAAACAACATCAAATGTGGTCACATGTTTTGGATGTGCCACACACTGTTTGGAATAAAACATCTCCGTGTGTGTGTGTGTTACCGCTACGTAATTAATTAAAAGTTAAAAAACATCTTTCTGTGTAAATGTCTCATGTTCCAACGTGGACACCTGCAGCCTGGATACGAACACACCTGGTTTTCTTCTTAAAGTTAGTGGGCGGAGCTTAGATTCAGGTGTCTGAAAATGATGGTAGTAACCTGCCTTTGACCAGCTGTTCATGCCTTTTTTTAAATCCAGATAAGTTCTTGAAAACAGGATCTAATCAGTCATCCTTGCTGATGATTTTAGCTTCTGAGATATTTTTGAGTTGTCTTGCACACAAACCATGTTTTAGACCGACCCACAGGGTTTTGAGGACGTTGTAGTTCAGGAGCTGGGGACCAGTCCAGATCTTGTCTTTGAGGATTCTCAGTCGTTCAGCTATCTAGTCTGGAACAGACATCTCTAAGCAGAGAGTCTATAACGTCAGGTACCCAGAACACACCTGAGATCCCTCCACAGGCACTTCACAGTTCATCCATACTCAAAGTATGTGAGTCTTAGGCTGTTAATGGGCCACGAGAAATGTGGTTTAAGAGTGAAAATACATACCTGGGAATCCCCATCAGCTGGACAGAACCGAGGAGGTGTCTTGGATGAGAGTTGAAACATCTTCAAGAAACAAAACAAAGAAGTCCAGTTGGCTCCAGCTGAGCTCTGAAAAGGCTGATGGTGGATTATGTCTGCTGTGGCTCATTGCTCTGCTGTAGAAGCTTCGTCTTCTTCTGGACTTTCTTCACCTCTAGGCGACACGACGTTCACGTTCAGAATTGGATGTAGAGGAATCCATTGTTCCCTCTATCTGTGCCACTGGCTGCTTCACAACCACTAAGCAGAAGATTTCCACCCTCAGCCTTTATAGTTAGAAAGCTGCTCTTCCCATCAAACACTAACTTTTTTTCTCCAAATAAACTTTTGCTGATTGTGTGCAAAGAGCTCAATTTTAGCACTCTGGCTTATCCACATGTTGTTTTGCAGACGTCAGATGCTGACTTCTGAGATCAGGTTTCACTTTCCATGGAGACGCTGTTTGTACATCAGTGCTGCACGGAGGAAAGTTGACCGTGTGAGCGACGGCACACTTTCCTCCTTTACAGTGATGTAGGCCTGTAGCTGTTCCTGCCCAGCAGACGTGTGGTTTTACCTCTAAAGGTGTCTCGCCATCTTCCATCTTGTCTTCACATCCGCACATCCCCTCAACAGCCGTTTCCTGATGAGATTTCAGACAGTGAAAGGAATCTTGCACTTTGATGTCTTTGTATCGCGTTTCTCTTTTTGTAGGCATCAACAGCATCATCTCCAGATCCTCATGTAGCTCAGAGGAGCCCAGGGCTGCTGGTATCACAAGAGATTCGCAGCAGCATCAACTGACAATCTGCCAAACAAGGTTTAACAAGTTCGTACGTTTCTGAGGGTTTACAAGGCGACCCCATCTATGCACATGCCACAAACATTCATTTTGTTTTTGAGTTCATAAATGAAAAAAGTAGAAGTACACGAACATTTACAGAAACGCTTGTTTTTGTGTTTGCTGAGGGCTTGTAATTACTTCTTTCCACTTGAAAAAGGAATAATTTGCCTGGAGGTGCAGCAGCTATTGCAACATGAGGGTTGTTCTGATGCATCAAAGCGCACATCACATTTTATTACTGTTTTATTGTTGTCACCGCTCAGATACGAGGAGTTTGACATAATAATCAGTGTAAACGTAGGAACAAGTTCACGAGGATCACAAGAGTTTTCGTGGTCCAGGTTTTCAGGCGGGATCAAACATATGTAGAATACAAAGAGGACAAAAGGTGGACTACAGCCTTGTAGACCCAGAGCGACAGAGCGACAGAGTGACAGAGTGGAGGCAGGTGATGTAGGTGGTGGAGATCAGGTGATGTAGGTGAGAGTGGCTCATTTGAACAACAGAGTTCAAGCAGAAAAAGCAGGTTTAATAAACTCTGAGCCAAACTCTGAACTCCAAGTTGAGGAACCCAAAGAGGAAAAGCAGAGTTTTATTTCCAGAAGGACTGATCAGAGTTCGTTCATTCAGCCCTGAGCATGTCATTGTCAGTGGAGCTCTGATCGTACGCCTCACCACGGCAACAGACAAGAAAAAAAGGTCATCCTACTCACTTGTTATTGAATAAAATGTAATTTTAATTCCGGTGGAATCCCACGGACACAAAGCGCACTGGAAACAGCAGAAAATGACTCATAAAACAAAGATTCAAGGAGGTAAGGCGTGTTTGGCTTCAGCCTCTCGTTAAACATCATTCACAGCTTTAACCCGACCAGACTGGCACACATGTAGTAACACACGGCGTCCTTTTGTCTAATATTCTGCTAAGCAGATTAACATTCAAGTGCCTTCAGCTTACAGAAAGAAGGCAGAAGGCCCAAACAAAAGCTGTTCTATTTCCTGCTGTTTAATACAAGGAACACACAGAAAACTCTTTAAATATATCTGTATGAAGGGACACACATCAAACGGCGGTGAAACGTAATCTATGCCAAACATAAAACACGTGATGAAACTCAGCAAACTGCTATTTCTATTTCTTAGTAAGCCACAGCGATCATTTGCTCAGGCTTATTGCAAAGGTCATGAGCGTCCATCATCATGTTTCTCTGCTAACGCAGGATGTTTAAACTTTAGCACCTTGAGCACAGAATGAGCTGCAGCGCTGCACACTGGACTGGGTTGGGGTCAGACGGACCTCAAACATTCGGTCTTTGTTCTTGACATCAGCAGCAGGAGTAGTCGTGCACATTAATGTGGTGGAAAGACTTCCTGTTCGTTAACTGGAGGAGCAGTGAAGGCGACATCGTGCCACTGATCAGAGAGGAAACCCTGCAAAATAAACACTAATGAACGAGTCCAATCTGAGATCGTAGCAGAATATCATTAACAGATTACAATGTTAAACATCATTAACTTCACCTGAATGATTTCTGCATCCTGTAGACAGCAGCTAACCTGGAGGATGCTTCTTCGGTGGTCCCCAGAGCACAGGACCTGCACAGGACCTGCACAGGACCCTGTTGTGACTGCCACAGAGCCTTTATTCTGCTCCTTGTGTTGCTCTTGTTTGCTCCCTCTCTGTTTGTCTGAGTGTGGCCACCTGCTTCCCTTCACGGGTCTCTTCATCGACACACCTGAGAATCTTGCTGCAGGAGCTGAATCCCACGGCACTGTTTGCCAGATTGTTCTGTCTGCTCCAGTGCTCGCATCGTCTCCAACACTCTGCCGACCGTTTTTGCTCCCGGTCTAATCCACTGCTTCTTTTTGCCTCTGGTTTGAGTCTCCTCCGGTTGAAGCTCAAATCTGCAAGTCTGCATTTCCACTCTCACCTGCTCCTTCTTTTAATCCACATGCCGCGCTCAGAGTCACCACCATGAAGCATCACGCAGTCCAAGATTCCAGCGCCGGCCCCGGACCTCCTCGTAGCCTGAGTCCCTCCTCTGGTCTTCACCCCCAATCCAAAGACTGTTTGCACACAACTTTGCAAACTGTGCAGCTGAGTCTGTGTTCTGCATCAGGGTCCAGAAAAGCCACACTTCCCAATATGCAACACAAGAAATGTGCTCTGACCTGAGAGCTCTCAGTGTGAATTAGAGTCTTAGAGACAGAAAGCTGGAGAATTCTGTCCAGGATCGGTGGTGATCAGTGAACGTCAGCACATAGAGCAAGAGTCTGGAGCTCCTTTCCACAATGATCCCACGTCAGACAGCTGCTTCAGGTCCAGTAGGAGGGAGGAGATACGGGGAAACTCACGGCTGCCACGTGGCTTCACAGAATCAGTTACCGTGATAACTGACCCACAGCTTGAGTTACCAATGTTTTGGTAATGGAAAAGCCAGAGTTTCCTCCTCTCAGGCTTAACAGAGTGACAGAGTTTACATCTGTTTTCTGTAATAGACCCCGGGGCAGAATGAATGAAACAAGCAAAACTGTGACGGGAACGGGTTCATACATTTATGTGTTTTAGTCCAGCAGTCAGAGGGTCACAAAACAAATTTGGGGGTTGTGAGATGATTAATGACAGAGAAAACAAACTGCTTTCTGCATCATTATTTTATGGGAAACACTGGTTCATTATAGCTTTTGAGCATCAAACGATTGTTTTTCGTGAACCAGGGCTTCACAATATGACACTGTGATGTGAAGGAAGGCAAATGAACCCAAACGCTTCACGCTACAGCGTTGTTGCAGCTTGATAGATGAGGAAAACTCACACAGTCGTCATCTTCCAGGACAGATCAACAGGACAAGTCTGTCTAATAGAACAGAGTTTACTCTAATTGAGCTTTTTTAAACTTTAACTACAACACACAGAGTTTGTCGACATGCTGACTCCACATGTGCACAGAGACACGAGCGAGGAGCAGGAAGCAAAGACAAACATGTTACAGGGAAATATTCTGGCTACAGAAGGGACGACATCGACCAGAAACAGGTTCTCTGTCAACAGTGTGCACACGAGACGACACAACTTGTTTGTTTGACCGTTTAAATCAGAACCACAAAGCTCTGCACGACCGGTGAAGGCCACATCTGAATGCTCTCCAAAGCAAACACGTGGTTTGGATGTCTCTGCCAATGTTACACCACATAGGTTAAATCATGTTTTACTTTTGATGCACAAAATCACTTCAATCACACTCCAATTATTAATTCGTTCCAAAGACAGGTATGGAAGTCAGTTAGTTATATGTACATAACATCAAATGAGAAATCAGAGTCAGCTATTTCCAATAATGTGCAGCCCGGTTCTGACCTGTGTGAAATATTCACAGGAGAAGTGTCTCTTTGGTGGAATTAACAACGCAGAGATTTCTGGATGCTTCACAGGCTGAACTTAGAAGCTGCTCACATCCAGATAGATAGGGACACACTCAGTGTTATTGTAATTGGAGACTTTCTCTTTTTTTATGTGCAATCTTTATTCATAAAGCAGTTAGTATAGCCACCAGAAAAATGTACAATATTAATCCAAAATTCAGTGAAGTAGCAGTATGAGGTAGACTAAAATGGAAATCCTGAGTAAAGTGCATGTACCTCACAATCCTGCTGAAGCGTATTACTGGAGCAGATGTACTGCTGCTCAAACTGAACTGAAGCCACCTTTTAAATCACTTGCATAACTTTGGGCTTTCTCATTTTTACAAAGCGTTCAACGGACGCCTGCAGCATGTAATTTTGTTAGTTGGGATGCTCCTTTTGTTCTTTGCAAGTGATATCTGTAAATAGTTCAGCATTTATAAAATCACTGTCGCAGATTCAGATGAAATTAGAGATGTTTTTAAGAGGAAATAGCAGCAGCACTGTGTATTTGCAAATATGTGTTATGAGTTCTTGCCTAGGCAACCTAATAATATAGCAGCAAAACAAGGTTTTCAAGGTCCAAGACTTTACTGTCCCTGAGAGGAAACTGACCTGCAGCAGAGAACATAAAAAAATACAATACAATAAAAGAAAAAGAAAAAAGACATAAAACACATGATGCAGTTGATTGGATATATAGCATATTTGGTTTATGGGCAGATGCAGGTAATAAACATGAAATAAGTTTAATATCATATGAGTGCATCCTTAAAACTGAGAGTGATCTTTTGTGTAGCTTGGTTCCACACAGGCAGACCTGGCTTTCTGTTTATCGTGACATTTATCTGAAACGTTGGAGCTGGTGTGGGTCCCAAACCTGTACGGTCCACTCATCCCTTCCGTGTGTTCTGGAAATTAATGTTGGTGTCACTATTCTGTACGCTTTCCAAATAATGGAGGAGGGAAAAGAAACTTCCTGAAGTCTCCTCTGGCAGAGGATGCACAGATGTGTCCTTCCCAGACGTCTTTACGGATTTGGCAGAGTCCCTTCACTGAGACCACGGCCAGAGGATGACATCATCTGCAAGACCTGCGGTAATACAGCAGGTTATGTCTTCACTTCAGGTGCAGCTGGTAATGAATTAGTCCTTGGCTCCATGTATATGGGTGTTTTGTCAAACGTAGATATTTCTACGTGTTAGACGTTCATCCACCATCAAACACACACTGAATGAAAAACTTTCAGGGTGAAGACTTTCAGTTTGCAGTGTTGACATGTAGACAGAAACAAACTTAAACCACATTTACACACAGCTGAGTATTCACAGAAACGTTTTCAAGAATAACATCGTTCACACCAGATCGTTTTCAAAAAAATCTTCATTTACACAAACCTGCATAAACACGTCGTT
>NW_007579995.1:22675-50189 GCF_000690725.1 Stegastes partitus
GATGTCGCTGACACTTCTGATTGGCTCTTATCGGTCACTTCCCTGATTGTCACACCCCTACCACATGACTCATCATCTAAGCAACTAACCCTGTGCTTCCTGTTTGCTGGCTGGAGATGGAAGGAGCACTAACCAGTCGTGACGTTATCCTGCTTAACGAGCTTGGCATCGCTTTCTGAACATAAACTCTCGTGTGGAATAAATCAGAATGATGTACGGTTTAACTTTAACAACCAAACAGCTAAGAATCCTTAAATAAACATTTCACATCTTGATACACTTGTGCCTTTAAAAAGATGTATTTGAGGGATTGCTGTACCAGTTGATACTGGTTTGTGATGGTGGAGGATCACAGACAGACACTGTAGTGCTGGAAAACCCTGCCAGCGGCGTCAACATGGACCTCAGGGAGAAAGACCTGCTTCACATCACCTACAATATGTGACAATAAAAAAAAAAAGCAGCTCTGTTGAAGTTGTCAAGCTCTAACAGTTCAGTGGCAATATTAACATGTCCTCCTATCTCAATATGCTTGTACTTTGTGTGGTTAAAAAAGTAAAATCCATGAATTCCAACACAGCAGGAAACCTTTGCTTTAATCATTGCTGCAGAAAGCTGCCATGGATCAGGTACAGTCAGTCACTGTCCCTCAGGCTGCCATGAAATTATTATTTTATCCATAAAAAGCCAGACCGAAGACAAACTACTTCTATGCTCAGGGAAAGGTGCTAAAACGTGGGGACCTGAAGGCATACACAGACAACCTGCTCGACTCCAGAGAGGCATCACATACTGTATTCTGCTTTAAATCTGGGAGCACTCACAGCCCAGTATACAGTCACTGTAGTTATGAGCAGTGGATCTATAGACTATGAAATAAAGATGGAAACAGCCTGCAGGTCTGAAAAGTGAAGCAAACACAGACATGCCTAAAAGCTGCAGTGTTTCTAATCGCCAGCAGGGGGCGACTCCTCTGCTTGCAAAAGAAGTCAGGTTGTATAAAAGTCTGTGAGAAAATGACAACTTCATTTGTTACCTCGTTAAACATTTTCCTGATGAGCTGATGGTCGCAATTACTGGTTCTCAATCTCCCCCAGTACAGCGTGGTCTTCATTTAGTAAGTTATGGTTCCATTAGGAGTAAAACAGACTTTAAAGCAGGGAATGTTTTAAGGTGAGACTATGCTGTAATTAACAGGCTGCTACCATGGCAGCATGCGTAGTGTCCTCAGGTTCTCCAGTCAGATCCTCTGGTTGCTCGTCACATCTGACCAAAGACAACACGTGAGGTTTAATAACAGCAGGTGGTTAATGTCATAGCAGCTACATGTGTCTCGTCTGAGATCAGATAAATCAGCTCAAAACAAGTACTAAATACCTGATTGATCTTTGCTGATCTGCACACTGGGACCTGGATGAATCGTCTCTTTGCTACTGCTGACTGAAAGACTTGTATCGTGTCCCTGCAGCTTAAACCAGAGGCATGTCTGTAGAGCATAAATGGCCTTCCTGTATAACAACTGAAATATTGAACATTCCCAAACAAGGCCTGATGCAGCACAGAAAGCAACGTGGATGGCTGGGTGTTATGTATGGGCGGTCACTTATGGAAGCAGGTACATCATTATTGTTTTGTTTCAGCTCAAACTGGAGTCTAAACACACACCGTTATTGATCATGTAATCCGAGCAAACTGACCAAAGCCTCAGACTGTCTTCTACCAGGCTGCACTTTAACAGTGAAGTTATAATGATGCTGGTCCGGTTTCTCCTGCAGGAGGTTCACAGCAGAACCTGCCTGTGTGAGACACGCCCTGTCATGCTAATGCCCTGCACATTACTCTCCAAGAAGAAAGAAAACACTGAAATATTAATGCTCCAAAGGTCCAGATGTCATGGGAGGAAGTCGAGCTTCAACCTTCTGACCCACCGATGCAGGATATAAATTGCGTCTTTGACAGTGCTGTAAGTTTTTAGATCTGTCAAAATTCAGAACGCTGCAGGTCCGGATGGGATTCCACTTTGAATCTGTCAGAGAATTTTAAACAGTGGCTCTTTGCCAAGTTTCGCTGTGCTTCAACAGAACGAGTCGCACCTGAGCCCAAGACAGCACTCCAAACATGTCTCAGTGATCACACGCCAGGCGCTCTGATATTCATAGAGATGAATGCTGTGAGAGACTTATCAAAGCCAACGTATGTGATCACGTACCAACTTTCTTCAATCTATTTGTGTTTGGCAGCCAAACAGGATGCAGTTTATTGTCCACCTAGAGTGGTTCTTAACCCAGACGGGTTTGTTTGTTCAGCTTTGCCTTCGCTACCATCGGGAGTTTTTATTTGGCCGACCACAAACAGTGAACCATTTCTGCCCCTGTTAGTCTGTCCACAGGTAGACCACAGGGATCCTGCCTCAGTCCTCTGCTCGACGCTCTGTTCACCTGTGACTGTCTTTTAAAATGCCGTAACAAACAAACTGATAAATTTGCAGATGACTCATCAATGATTCACTTCATCCATGACAATGGAGGTAGGAGAGCTGTCCATGTGGTGTTCAGATAATAGCCTCAGCGTAGACAAAGAAAAAGAAATGATTGTTTTCAGTGTGCACCACGCACTTTTAATCACTGAACATTGGGTCAGATTGTTGGGCGCGCTGTCAGACATAGTCTAAAACTCAGCACAGCTTTGATAGACTTCACAACATCTGGTATGTCCTCAGATACCTTTGGGGATTTTTGTGCTGCACAATACAAAGTATTCAGCAGGCAAAGTATAGTCTAGTAAAATGTCAAAATCATTAGAGGCAACTGGTTGTTAAGCAGGCTTTCAGGATTATAGGCTGAAAGCAGCCACACCTGGACAAGATGTGTCTGGATGCAGCTGGAGGAAGAAGGTGTAGGAGTTCCAGGTGAAGGAGTTTCAGTCACAACTCAGCTCAGGTGCAGGTTTTATCTACAGGCACAAAGAAGCCTTTACAGCTGCCACTGGGAATGTATTTTATATGATACTGTATGTACAGTTTGCATTGTCATTATCAATGCCAGTCTTCTTCCTTTTCTTTTCATGGTTTTCAGGATTTCTTTCCTTGGTTCTTCCACTGGACAGCATCCTGCAGAAGACAGTGCAACGTTACCTAAATGTCAGATCTGTTAAAACGGCATCACTTTACAGTAACTGCATTAGGTCCAAGTGGAGCCATGAGGCATTTGCTCTCATGCCAAATTAAAAACCAACAGTTTAGATTTACTACATTAAAAATATCGGCCAGACAGTCGCAGCTCACTGCAACAGAAGTACACATTTCATTACTTTCTTTTATTTGATCAGTCCTGGTATGTCCAGCTTTATTCTGGATGACAGTCAGTCCTCCTCAGCACTGAGCAGACCAGTGTTGCACAGATTGTATGGACAGATGTTCTGCTCTTCTTCAAGCACAGTGCTTTTTTTAGCAGCTCCTTGCTGGAGGGCTTGTGTTGCTCTACCTTTCTCTTTAAAATACCCCAAAGGTGTTCTATTGGATTTAAGTCAGACCGCATACTTGGCCAGGTTGTAGTTTTCACTTTTTTCTTCTTAAGAGACTCTTGTGTGATTTTGGCAGCGTGCTTTGGATCTTTATCCTGCTGGAATATTCCTTCTGCCAAGATTCTGCAGACTGGACTCATCTGGTCAGACAGTACTCCGGTATGTCTAAAGGGACTCATGGTGCCATCTATAAATGTCATTGCCTCAACACTGTTTCTCTCATGCAGCTCCATAACATCCAACTCCCAGCTCCATGCTTCACTGTCAGGACCATGCACCTACTGTGGCAGCCCTGGCCAAGTTCACATCCAACATGCTGGAGCCCATCTGAGCCTCCTGACCCAAAGGACACATTTGTGTTCCTCAGACGTTTTTTTCATGTTCTAGTTTTGTGTTCAAGAGCCACCAAAAGGTTTTGTTTTGTAGAGTGCCTTCCATAAACACTGACTGAGCTGTGACAGATGTTCCATTCATCACCCCTGTGCTCAGTCTGCAGCTCTTACCTGTTTGTTTCCAGGGCTAGCAGCTCACTGTTAGCAGCTCTGGTTGGTGATGCTGTGGCTGCTCTGTACTGATGGCTGATCACAGATCTTTCTGCGTTCTTTTCCGTCTTTGTGAAGTTTCACAGAACGATGTTTCACTTCCTCTAGTGATTCTTCTCCATGTGGTGCAGACAGACACATGGACAGACCTGAGAGACTTCTGGTGTTCACAGGTCGTCTTAAATCACAGGTGTGTTCACTTTTGTCCCACTGATGTACAGGAAGCTGTGTCTCAGGTGGTGGAGCGGGTTGTCCTCTGATCGTAAGGTTGGCGGTTGGATCCCCTCCACAGTCGAAGTGTCCTTGAGCAAGACGCTGAACCTGAAGTTTCTTCCAATGACAGCAGCAACGTGCATGGCGCCATTGGTGTATGAATGTGTGTGAACGGGTGAATGATGAACACACTGTAAAGCACTTTGAGCGCCACAAAGGTAGAGTGTAAACCATTTACCATGAACCATATGGAGGGCCTGTGTGTTAATACAGCTGACCGTTCATTAGACCAGTACCTTATGTCGTTACCTCATGTGACTGGATACCGTTTATGTTCTGGTGTGTTTTAGCTTAAACCATTGTTAAGATAAAACAACAAATCAATTAATTGCCAAAATATTAACAAATGAAGTCAGTTTGAAAAATCAATTAAGAAGCAAGCACATTAATATTAGTGCCTGAAAGCGATCTATTCATTTGTTTTCTTGCTTCCACATCCGTCTCTGTTCTGCTGTGTTTGCTGTACTCATGAAACTTATTGCAATATGATTCATTCATGAAAAAAAGGCAAATGAAAACTTTAGCACGACAGAGACAGAGACAGCCAGTGAGGAAGTGTGAATGCGATTGAGTGAAAATGAATGACGCCCCTCTGGCCAGCGTTAAGGTTTCTCTCTGACACGTATTGATTGTGAGGCTGAACAGGGCAGAGAGCTGCAGACCTGCCATAATGTCTGTGTGCATGTGAGTGAGAGCAGCTTTATGCATGCTGCAGCGATTACATCCAAACAAAGACCAAATGACTTCCAGAGAGTAGGAGAAGACGAGATCCTGAAAGGTTACCACGCATTAAATTAGACTTTGGTCGTTCTGGTTGGCGCTGTAGTAATGAAGGTTCAATAAACAGCTCATTCAACAACGAAACTCCAAACCAGTAAATGCAGGAGAGAGTTAAATGTCAGCGTTCTCAGAAGCAAACAGGCCTCAGGTTTGACAGCAGTAGTGTTATCATCAGTGCAAACAGTTGTTGACACACAGCAGCTGTGTAGGCAGACACTGGAGCTGTGATGCTAATTAAAAAATAATGACCTGTTTGTGTTGTCTGTGTACCAGCCATGTAATCTACATAACTACACAGCCATATATCACACAGGCAAAGGTTCAGTATGGAGACCCACGCACATGCAGCTTTTACACAGTGAACATGAAAAGCTTTAGTGTCAGAGTCCTCTTAGAATAAGAGAACATGTCTGTGAGGCCGTAACAGTCCAGCTGTATTCATGAAGTACGTTTCCATGTGTACAAGAAACAATAAGTGTAAAATTCATTAGCGTTACAAATTCCTCCAGATGGAGATCCCTCACACAGCTACCATCACTAATGGCACTAATTTCTGTGTTTACTTTCAGTCGGAACCTAATAATGAAAGTGATTAATGTAACTGGAACATATTTTTGTTTGTGCAAATGGTCCCGACACACACTGTACATTAGTTTTTGTTGCACAAAGTCTTCTTTCCTTGAATCTCTACCACAGAAGTTTAAAGTGCAACGTCAGCACAACCCATAAAGCAACGTTTCTGTATCTCTACAGTCTGAAGTGCAGGCAGTCACATCAACAGATGGACACACACATGCAACACACTGAGTTTTTTTTTTTAAGTGATTTGTTGCTTCCAGCTGTTGGTGGGAGTCTTTCCTCTGAGCTTGTTAAACACCTGCAGCATCAGCATCAGGATCCACGTAACCAACACAGAGGCCGTCTACAAGAAGGCCGTGAGCCGGCTCTCCTTCCTCAGCAGGCTCAGGTCCTTCAAGGTGAGCAGCCGCATGCTCCTGATGTTCTACCAGTCTGTGGTGGCGAGCACCATCTTCTTTACTGTGATGTGCCGGGGAGCAGGCATCAAGGCGAAGGACGCCACCAGACTGAACAAACTCATCAGTCTGTTGCTGGCTGCCAGCTGGTCGCCCTGGAGGAGGTGGTGGAGCAGAGGATGCTGACCAGACTGCAGGTCATCGTGGACATCTCCTCCCACCTCCTCCATCAAGCTGTGGACAATCTGAGGAGCAGCTTCAGCAGAACCCTGCTGCTCCAGGGAACGCCACCGGAGCTCATTCCTCCTGACAGCTATAAGACTCTTTAATGCTTCATGATAAGCACATCTCTGTTATCTCTCTTATGTATTCTTGTAAATTTTGTTGTCTTTCTTCAATATTATATTTTATATTTGTTTTTTTGTCTTACTTTATTTACCCTTCATTTTATTCCCTAATGTTCTGTGTTGTTGTTTTGCTTGTTTATCCCTTTTTGAATATTGCTGCTGTAACAACAGAATTCCTCTCTGGGATTAATAAAGTCAGTCTAAGTCTAAGTGTCTCCATAAAGAGACAGAGTCATGTGTGTTTTGACTCATGGAACAAGAGCAGTAAGTTCATAAATCCTTATCAGCATAGAAAGGCAGGTCATGACTTTTTCTACGTATCACTTTAACAGACGAATGAAGGAACAATGTTGTGTATCCTGTGTCCACTGAAGGGCTCCACAGTTGTTGTGTATTGTTAACCCATGTACATCAGGAACACCATCCTTTTGTGACGATTGCAATTAAAACTTACAGTACAGCAAGTCTGGTTGTTTACAGCTGCAGTAAAAGCATCCATCCATCCATTATCTATACACCGCTTTACCGTCTGTGGGGTGGCGTGGGGGGCCTGACTCCCCTCAGTGTGCCACATTCATTCTGGTGAAGCCTATTAGCTTCTCTTTAGTGTGTCAGCCATTAATGCTTCCTCTGTTTACAGTGTCAGCTCACCAAATAGCTTCATTATTCTGACATTATGCTTTTGCCTGTTAATGAACACCATGGCTGTTATTAGCTCGATGCTGAAGGTTGGCGCCTGAACTGAAAATGTTCCAAGGTTTGATAGTAAGAATTAAATGCAGGGTTATTAATGCAAAATTAATGCCCATCAGTTAACAAGAACCTGCAAGTCTGGTAATTACGATGTGTGTTAATTAGTAAGTTGTGGGAGGTCATTGTCTGTTCGTGGCTCCTGCAAACATGCACACACACACACTGTGAAAGCAGCGGCGCCACACCCAGGCCTTGTTTTTAAACTGAGCACTGTTTTCCATTAGACCTGATTGGAAGTGTTGATTGATTCTATCCATGTGTTGTCAGATCGGTGCAGCCACTCTACTTTATTGGGAGACGGTGGCAGACGGAGGACTGAAAAGAGCTGATCCATCACATAACAGAGTGGAACAGACTGTAGAGAAGTTGAGGACTTTATTGCATATTCACAAACCTTTGATTTAGTTTCTATTCTTATACCGAACATCCTCACACTCTGCACTTACCATCTGTCTCTGACTGTAATGTACATTCGCTCTGTATTCTCTCAGCTGCACTCTGGGAATGAAGCTGCTGAGGGTGGAAAGTAGAGTCAGTTTGTCTCTGTGTTGTCCCACCGTACTCTGGATGCCAGCTTTTAAAGCATTTTGTTGTTGTTTTTAACATTAATCACACACCACATTGATGAGCTGAGTTGGGCTGATGTTGGACTCACAGAACACTGACCTCTCACATCAGAGACTGAGGCCTGGATCAAGACCACTTGGGTTAAGAAAAATGCTACAGAAATGGTTTGTGGTTTGAGTTACATCCATCCATTATTTACTATCTCTACACCACTTAACCCCACTAGGGTCATAGGGGGCGGAGCCTATCCCAGCTGACTCAGGGTGAAGGCAGGTTCACCTGGACAGGTAACCAGTCTATCACAGGGCTACACTTAGAGACAGACAACCAAGCACACTCACATTCACACCTACGGACAATTTACAATCACCAATTAACCTCAGCATGCAAATGCCATGCAGAAAGATCCCAGGCGTGAACTGAGGATCTTCTAGCTGTGAGGCGATGGTGCTAACCACAGAGCCACCATGCAGCCCGGTTTTGGTTACATGTAGATTTAAAAAAAGCCGAATCACCTGATCGACAGCGTCTTCATGAGCAGTCGACTTATCTAATGCAAGTTAGCATTAACATCACATTAGCTAGTGCTACTGGTGCTACGTCATTACAATGAAATGACATAATGTATGAAGCTGCATGACTCAGTCCTGCAATGAACTCATCCATGAGCACGATTTATGCCTGAAGCATTTCACATAAGTTGTTGTTGGTAATGGTGGTGAAGAGAACAACGGCCATGATCCCACCTGACTTCATGGCAGCATCACTCTAAGCCTTTTGTCATTGTTTTCACTGAGACACCCACAGCAGCAGAAATTACCTCCGGTGTGTGAAAGACACACCTAATGGAAGATCTTAGAAAAGCACAATGAGACGGTACGGTCCCTCACATTAGAACGTGAAATAAACAATGTTTTCTACGTTACAGTCAGCAGTCTGTTTAAGGGGTTCTGTTTTAATTATGTGATCTTCATATGTGTCTAACGAGAACCTCCCTCCTGTAGCAGCAGTCATGTGATTTACTGCAAACAGAAATGATTGGTTATCGCTGCTTAATCAGAAAGCTTGCATCATGAACCGACTTGAAGGATGGCAGCAGGACTGTAATGAAAGCTGCTGATGAGTCACATTTCAGGAAAAGGTTTGAGTGTTTTTAGAGCTTGAGTCATCGGGAGTGGAAGTCAGGCTCGCTCTGCTTCTCTGTCTTATCAGTTTTCAGCATTATTTTAGAACACTGTTCCCCAAACTTAATGAAAGTACAACTGTAAACCGCTGCTGTACCTTTTCAGATGTGCAAAGACTGTATTTGTTGCAGCGCTGTTGGACGGCATTGGTTTGGACAGGTCCTCATGCTGCTGTGTTCCCCCCATGATGCTGCGTGTCACTGTGTGTTTGTCCAACCACACGTCTTCCTGCATCTGTGTGTTTTCTGTCCTGAATGTCAAACTGACAAACCGAATTAGAGTTACTGCAGAACAATCCAGATCAAATAAGAATGGCTGGGCTGCTGTGCTCATGCTTTCTCCAGCAAGCTTCTCCTATCTCATAACTGGAAATCAACATATCAGCAGGAGCCGATAGCGCTGATGATCAATACAAATGGCTCAATGATTGTTTGGCCACGGGCTGAGATTTCTGGCTTACAGGCTCATTGGCTCAGAGTCTGTTGTCTGTTTGGAAGCGAGACCACACAGCGGAGTCTCAGAGCAACTGTCCGTCCTCGCTCTCACACACAAAGACAACTGTTCAGTGATGGAGGACAGAGCTTTGAGCCATTCATTAAACATTTCATCTACTGGGGCTGAAAAAGTCTTGTTCTCAAGCAAAGAAAAGCAAATGAAAGAGCTATATGATTATTATGGTATTTAGTATGCATTTTTGAAATGTTTGTCTCAGATGTGGAAAGCATCGCTGGACATTTTAATTACTTTTGGCCACAGAAACATGGATAACGTACAAAACAATGTAGTGAACCAGTGGAGGCCGGTTAGCGTCGGCACGACTTTCACTCGTCTGGAGAAAAAACACTTCCTGAACATGTTAAACTTAAAAAACCTCCATATTGCAAAACCATTCTAAAATAAAAACAGTTTAGTTTTACTGTACATGCCTGGTTGGCATCAGTCCGTCCATTTCTTCTGCTGATCCAGCATCCAATCATGATGGTAGCAGAATAATCAGGTCACTCCAGAAGACCGTCTCCTGCAATGTTTTCCAACTCATCCTGGACAATCCCGAGGCAATTCCAGGCCAGATGAAATATGTAATCCCTCCTGTGAGTTCTGGGTCTACCTGGTAGTCTCCTCCCAGTTGGAGGAACCTGCCCAGGAGGCCTCCTAATCAGATGCCTGAACCACCTCAGCTGTCTCCTCTCAGCTCCAGGGAGCTCCTGACTTTGTCCCTCAGGCTGAGCCCAGCCACCCTACGGACAGGATTCATTTCAACTGTGATCTCATTCTTTCAGTCACTACCCAGACTTGATGACCACAGGTGAAGGCTGGATTGTAGATCACCAGGTAAGTCTGGAGGTGAGTCTTCCAGCTCAGCTCCCTGTTTACCACGATAGCTCCATGCAGCACTCCGTCCAATCCGTCCGTCTCACGCTTCATTCTCCCGTCACTCATGCACAAGATCCCAACAGAACTCCTTCACTCGGGGGAGAAGCTCAGCCCGACCCAAAAGCAGAAACACGCCTGAGACTGAGTTTTCAAATAGCATGTGGTTTAACCAAAGTGTGTAACCATGGAAACCTCATGTGAAGCACGACGGTGTTGTCGGTTAAAACCAGAAGCCAAACCAACTTTTCTAACTTTGAATTTCAGTTTAAGGAAACTTTAAAGACCTTCTGAAAACCTCACATGCTTTGTTACTAATGACTGCCTCCGTAGTTTATCATACAACGATTTGGTTTGTTTTGTTTTGTGATCTTAATTGACAAAATTAGTTTTAAATTGTTTGGATGGTTTTATTTGTCTATTGTTGTGCAGCACTCGTCAGTAACTATCATCAACTCTTAACGCTGTTCCTGCACTACTGCTGCTGCAATTGTCGGTTTATTTACTCCGCTTGGTGGCAACCACTTAAAGTGAATTACCCACATCAAAGTGATTCAGAAGGTTTGACCACAAGGATCCTACAGCTCCTCAGACTCTGGAGCCGGCTGCACCAGCTGGTTGGTCCAGTTACAACAGGTTCTGCTCTAAGTGGAGGTTCCTGCAACGATATAAACTAGTTTTATATGGAAGTAAGTTGTTGCTACAGAAATATTTACACCCAGCAACCACCAGGATCGAGTCTTGGATAGTTAAATGAATCAAATGACAAGATCTAATTGGCTCATATGTGACTCATTAACGGGTGAAGAAGAAATATGGAATGAAATATAGTCAACAACACAAAGTGCTGTTTCACAGCCGTGGCCCGTCTTGGTTAGAAGGTATTATTTATAAAGGAGCCTTAACGATGTTTGATAAATGATTTACTAAAGCTTCAGAGGATATAAGCACTTCCCAGGTTCTGAAAAACCTCCTCCAGGTCTTACATTTCTTTTGAGTTCTGGCCTTTTCAGGGAGACCCCTGTGAAGGACCTTCTGACCAAAGACCTTCCAGGAAACGGCTGCAGGACGTCTAGACCAAGGTCCATCTATACACTTACAACTGAGGACTTGTTGTGGACTTATTGTCAGAAACATTTGTTAATTGCACCTGACTGACGAACCTTTGCAGCTCTTTTCCAAAAGATAGGTAATGAAGCTGAAGAATGGATTCCAGCAGAATGTTTCATTTCAGTTCATAATCATAGTTATCGATCGTTTTAATGACCTATTTTTAATAAAGACCAACAGCAAAAAGACTTCCATATCTAATTTAACTAACTTTGGATTAGAGCCATATGGACTTACAGACAATTTGGACCAACGTTTTTACATTATCTGACATTCCATAGACCTCATAATTTATGGACTAACTGAGAAAACAATCAACAGAATAATCGACAATGGAAATGATATTTACTTGCGACCCGATTAGGTGGAGGTACTGGGTGGGTGTTTTTAGTCAGCTGAGTCCATCTCACAAGGGCAGTCACTGCTTACATCATCTGCAGCCTCCACCAGAGGAGGTCTACAGATGTGGACGCTGGGAATGAGAGACCCAGGTGACCCGCGGTCCTCTGGAAACCTGCAGAGAAGCAACAGGGAGAGCAGCTGAAGGTGACGGAGCTCCGTCATCAACAGATATGATGGACTGCTATGAGCACACTTAGGATTTGTTCATGTAACTGGACTTTGTGTTTTCATCGAATGCATTTAAGCAAAACGTTCCATTAGAAACATTTCTTACTGCCGTTGATAAAGTGTCTATCAGAGGACATCCAGGCATCATCTCATCTCCAGGCCTTGCTGAAGAGTCCACAGGAGAGGCCTCCCAAATGAACCCAGGAGCTAAAAGGAAAACGTCATGCTGGCAGGTGATTTTCCACAATCTGGCAACCCTAAAGCTGTTCTAATAGATAATAATTAATAGCTTGTAATTGATTTATAAAGCATTATTAAACGGTTAGTTAACTGTTAAAGCTATCAATTACAGCTTATAAAACTCTCTCAGATGGTGCCTTATCAGTACTGCCGTGATTAACGGCCTCACAAGTAATGAGATTTGAAATAACGTTAAACTAATGAAGTTGACTTGACGATGATGCCCCCCCTATAGCCTCCAGCTGTGATAATCCTGCACAGGCTGTGTTTAGGTGGAATGCAAAGTGATGTGGTCGCAAACAGGAAGCTGCAATCAGACACAAAAAGTCTTCTTCTACTGTAGGAACCTGCAGTACTCTGGCCCAAACTTTAGTGCATGTTCTGACTACCAGAACAACTCCCGTGAAACATCTTTCAGGGGAGAAAGAAGTCCAGAGCAGGTACGACTGAGCGGTCCAGATAAACAGCTGGACTGATGTGGATTGGTCAGACCAAGATGACGTCTCAGTGTCCTTGTCCAGCAGCTCTAGCATCACCATCATCGATGTAAAATTCAGCACATCGGCTGACATAACAGCCCCATTAACTCTTCCATTTCCTGCACAGACCTTGAGTTGTGTCCAGTAACTATTATGTGTCGATGTTTTGCTGCAGCAGACATCCAGCTGAAAGTGTCAGATCCAGGAAACCAAAAGGCTGAGCGGGCACATTATGTTCCCTCCTTTTGACAAAGAAACATGGAAGTCTTCCTCCTCTTCAGTCTAAACACACACACACACACACACACACACACACACACACACTGTACACTGTACTTTATATGCACATATATTAATCAAAAACAAGTTATATCTGCATTTACAAACGATTAGGAGTTCAGTTTAATACATTAATTTGATTACAAAAATTCTCTTTGTGCAGTTTGAGTTGCTTTTGATGATGATGATGATGATGATGATGATGATGATGGTGATGGTGATGATGGTGATGATGATGATGATGGTGATGATGATGATGATGATGATGATGTTTATTATCTCTGTGGTTCTCTTTAGTCAAGTTTTTAAGTTTTACTGGTGCAACACAAACAAGTTTGAAAGCAGTCATTAGTAAAGGAGCGACGAAGGTGTCACTCAGTTCAGGAAACTATAGACTTCCTCTCTGTTTCTCTTTGTTGTTGCTTTCTCTTCATTATTCCTCATTACTTCCTTCAAAGTAGCATTGTATCACCAGGCTTAACTCCAGAGCAGTAATCATGAGCCACTTTACTCCCACTTACCTATTCAGCCCCTACAATTACACAGAAAGTGATTAATTGCACACTGATGCACCCGCTGCAAAACACCGCCGACCACTGACGGCAAGATAGCAAATAAAGAACACGAAGCGCCTTTTCCTCCGTCTCATCCCTGTCGGTTGTACCAGCGCTGGTTCTTTCCCGGTGTCACTCGCCTGACTCCAGTTCCCTCTGCTTTGACTAGAAGTGAGAGAAATCTCATTTGCCCTCAGACACCAGGACCCTTTAGTTTTTTCTACACACAGTAAAACAAACAAGAAGCAGCAAGCAGACAAAGCAGTTGTTTGACTGAACCTGAAGTCGTGGCCAAAGCCTCCCATCTAAACATTTCTCTGAAGATCTCCTGTGACTGAATGTGGGAGCGACAGACTGAACTCGCCCAGCAGATTCAAACTATTGTCGTGTATCCCGGTAGCGTGGAACAGAAAACAGCCAATGTCAACGCTGGATGCTAATTCCAGCCTCGCTAATGATGCAATCGCTGCCAGGGCTAATCAGCAGAAAATATGTTGTTAGAACCTGTAATTTAATTCTCTCATTTAAACCACTTAGGATCATTTTGCAACGCTCCAAAAATCTGATCTGCAAATAAGGTGCTGAGGGAAAAACGGGCAGTTAAATGACCAGAATGCAGGTCGGTGACTGTGTGAGTGTTGTGAGGCTGGAGAGGCAAACACACAATATGCATCATGTCTGTGGTCGTGAGCTGGACCTGCAAAACTGGTGAAATTATGCAAACAAACACAACATGATGAGGTGAACAAAGGAAACGTCTTGCTGTTTATCGCCTAAACTTGCAGCGGTGTGGGGGCGTTGGGAGAGCCGGCACCTCCTCACTTCTCACTGGGAAAGGTCATTTAATTGTTTGTGCAGCAGAAATATGCTGCATTTGCTCCCACCAAAATTAAAATTTCCAAACTTGCGTGTGCTTCATGTGGAGTCACATGCAGGTGTGTGTACCTGAGCGCTCACCGTGACAGTGTGTGCTGCTGGATATCTCTGCCTCTGCACACTCTACTGTCTTTGTTGTCGCTGTGAAAAGACGGCTTTCATGGGCATGCGCTGTAACTGACATTTATCATTTTGCCATTTTGGTCTTTATGATGGCTGGAGTCAGACAGAGTAGCGCTGCCTTATTTTTAGAAAAATAATAAGCTATTTCCCAGCAGGTTAACGCCAACACGAGTGGCAGACATGAGGCAACAGGGACACAATGCTTGTGCAGCTGCTGGTGTAAGGCTGCCACTAATGGCCACTTTCTACTGAAAATATCAACTATTTCACAGATTATCTGGTTAATCTAATTTATTCATTTTCCTCCAGAAACACTTTGGAAGTCACTGGTACTTGAGCACTTTTGCACAGAACAGAGTTGGACGTTGCTGCAGCTGAAGTTGTCTCAATAAGTAAACTACTCAAAATTAGTCAACAACGGGTTGCCGGTACAGCTCAGCTGGTTGAGGTTCTGGTTGACCCGTGTACTGTACGGGGCTGTAGTCCCCGGGGCAGCGGTCGTGGGTTCGAGTCCAGCACATGGCCATTTGCTGCTTCCCCCATTCTTCCCCTCGCTTTCCTGTCTCGCTCTCTACTGTCCTATCAAATAAAAAAGGCAAAAAAATAAATAGAAAATAATCAATTCAATTCAGTTTTATTTGTATAGCGCATATTTACAACAACAAGTCATCTCATAGCGCTGAACAGAGACAGAAACACCCAACAATCCAAACATCTGGATTCTCTATAAGCTTCAGCAGTCTGCTGGTGGGACGGAACCAAAAACCCCCACAGGGGAAAAAACACCTCGGACAGAACCAGGCTCAGGGAGGGACGGCCATCTGCCTCCACCGGTTGGGTGAGAGTGGGATGAATTACAACATTTAGTTTACAGTTAAAATAAGTTATTAGAATCACCGTCATGTTGCAACGATTGTGGAGCAACGGAGACATTTAAGGAAAAAAAAAAGGTGTTAGTTTAAAATATTGCTGTTGACTTTCAGCACTCACATCATTGATCATGCTGACTACATGCAGTTTAAAGTTCATCTTGTTGACTTCCTGCCACTCTCCCTGAGTATTTACGTACTGTCCTTCCTTACGTCTTTACTCCACTACATCACTGTGGATTGTTTTCTCAACTCTTTTTGTTCCATCCTGCTCTAACAGGGTTTCAGTCAGTCAAACTGTCCCTCTGTGGCTCTTGATTAAACTCCTAAAAACACATCTCTGTGTGTCAAAGATACATATTTAGATGATTTTTTCAATGACAGTAATTCCTTTCTGCCTTAAAGTGTTTTCAGTGTACAGTAACTCTACACCGTTGCTGCCTCTAGAACGTGCAGCTCTATGAAGTCCCTTCATCTCTCCAGACTCATCCCTCCAATCTCACTGCAACTGGAGCACACCAGCTCACCTGTGACTCAGTGCAAAACTACTCTGTGCTACACAATGGCATGTTGTGATACTGGAGGAATTCAGTCATGTTCAACCTGGAGACTAATGACACAGAAACCTGCCAGGACTGGTCGCTTTGCTCCACATGAAACCCTGAAAGTCTGAATCTGTGTGTTTGAGACTCATCAGCTCACTGCAGCTTCAAGGTGGGAGTGCTCAGTCACACTGCTGACTGCTTATTTAACTCACAGAAAACACGATAAGGACATTACTATGGGAAAAACAACAACAACAACAACAAACAAAAACTTGATTTTCACTGTAGGGGGTCTTTAACCTCTTAAGACCTGGCATCCACATGCATGGACATCACATCTGGGTTTTATTACCACAGTAGTTATTATTATTATTATCTTAAATACTTTATTATTTTTATTTATTTATTTTTACTTTATATATGTGTTTTTAAAAATGTATTTTTAGATATATTCTTATTTCCTTTATCTTTTTATTTGATCAGATCAAATAGCAAAGAGAAATAAAAAATGCATATCAGGAAGAGCTCTGATCTTAGGAGGTTAAATTACTTCCTACATCCCACCTACTCACGTATTTACTAACACATACCTGTGGCTGGTCTTTGAACAGTTTTCAGTCTGAGATGATGACAACAACTAATGAACGATACCAACAGATGCAACTCATCTGTCGCTGCTGATGCTGTGATTCAGCTCATGCAGCATGTGTGTGTGTGTGTGTGTGTGTGTGTGTGTGTGTGTGTGTGTGTGTGTGTGTGTTGTGGTTTGTGAGGCTTCTACAGACCACTCCACCTGGCTGTGTTACCAAGGCCCTAACTTTAATTTGGAGCCCATTTTCAGTCTATTATGCCGGACCACTGGGGAGGCCGCAGCAAATTAGAACTATCTCTACTCCACTGACTTCATCATTAAAATTAAAACGGCACTGGCTGCACCCCACCTGTCACACACACACTCCAACACACTGACCGGAGAGCTCACACAAACACGAGCACGTGTTGGACAGCCTCAAACCCCGACACATATCACACACTTAAAACTCCACAAACTGACAACCACACAAGCCTCCACACACACTGGGAGGCATTCAGGGGACGACACGTGTCCTGTAACACCCAGTCTCTCCCAGTATCCCTCGCCCAGTGGGACCACGTATTACCGGCCACTTGGAACACGTGTGTCCAGATGTGTGTGTGTGTGTGTGTGTGTGTGTGTGTGTGTGCCCCATTTACACAGTGTGGGGTTGGCTAATGTAAGAAGTAAGAATGGCTGGTCATTTAGTTGATATAGCTTCACAGGCTGCCTCTGCCCACACTGTGGCCCAGACAAGATCGATCGAGGAGAACAGAGGAGACCCGTAGAGCGAGAAAAGAGGGGAGGAAGGGAATAGATGTACTAATATTGCAGCCCCAAGTCCACGGCCGTGGTAATCAGGGCCGTAAAGCTCCATAATTGCACTGGTTTCTCTGTAAACAGGACTGACTGAGGGGAGAAACCAGCGCTGGTGTGTGTGAGTGTGTGTGAAGGCGTGCTGGAGGAGGTGTGCATATGTTTTGCGTTACATTTTAAACGCTTTCTCTCCGCACAATGTGAGCGGAAAAACAAATTGTGCACTTATTCAAATGAGACTGAATGATTTCAATTCAAATGAGTCTGAATAAAAGCAGTGAACCGCTCGTCCCCGTGTGTGCGCTCAGGTCTGCACGCCTGTGCGTAGAAATCTATATGCGTGTGTGTGTCCGTGCGACGCGCTACGTCCAGCAAATAGCAGCGACTTCCCGCTAATGCTCCGAAAAAGGCAGCGAGGCAGCAGGAGGGGCGTCGGCGTGAAACGAGGAAGCGAGCGTGTTCCTCATGGTTCGCAGAAGAGTCAAAAAGGGAGGGAGGCGTGGAAATGAGATGAATTGAAGTGGGAGGAAGGGAGGCGGGTGGGATGTGGAAGGGAAAACACACACATGGCGTTGGGCTGCGCGCCGCTGGAGCGCGAATCGACTGGCTGTGGAGTCGGAGGAGCATCTTTCTGCTCCTGTACACTTAAAGACAATGATTAGACGCATTCATGACTGCAAACAGATTAGAGTGAGATGCAGCCGTCTGATGTGAGACAGACTTCAGTCCCGTAACTAATATGAGTGTGTGAAGATTAGCGACCGACGTCTGCAGACAGAACAGTGGTGTCAGAAAAGACCTGCAAAATGCTATTTTGAGGAGAAGTGGATGATCAGCGTCTGACTCTGAAAGTCGAGCTGAGTGGATTTAAATCCTTTACAGCAACACGACACAGAGTCCAGCTACACACCCTGCAGCCGGACTCACCGGATGTAGGACGCAGGTACAAGCAGGTGACTTCCTTACTTCCCTACACGAGCTACCGTTACCAGTAACAACACAAAGCTCCTGACAGCAACCCAGCACACTGAGCGTTTCAGCTTTTACAGAGGACTTGGACCAGGCAGCGGGGCAGCCTCGCTAGTGTTCTTCTGTTGATTATCAGTTTTAATGAAATGAAAAATACTTTATTCATCCCAGAAGGGAACTTCAATTGATTTCAATGACAGTGATCATCTCCCTGCATACAGCTGGTTCCACCTAAACAATTCCAGCTGTCACTGTTTTGAGGGAACACCGGAGCCACGTCCTTCACTGAGCCCATCAGGACTGGGACTGGTTTAAAGAAATACAAACAAGCCGGAGCGTTTCCAGTAGGATGCAGCCAGACCATGATGCTCCACAGGACTGGCAGGCAGACGGAGACCACACGTTCTGTCACTAGGTAAACACAAACTGTGTCACACAAGACAAGCACACTTTCCTATTCACGTTATCGACCAATAATCAACATGAAACTACAATTTTAAACATGCATGGCCTTGTTGATGACATGTCAGTTCCATGCACACACCAATCAGCAACAGCATTAAAAACCAGACAGGTGACGTGAATAACATTGATTATCTTGTTAAAGTGGCACCTGTCAAAGGGTGGAATATATTAGCCGCCAGGGAGCGGTCAGGTCTGGATGTTGAGCATCTGAGCAGCTATGACAAAAGCTAGACTGTGACGGCTGACTGGACCAGAGCGTCTCCAAAACAGCAGGTCCAGTCCTGGTTTACTGTGGCTACTGACCAACAGTGGTCCGAGGAAGGGCAACCAGTGTATCCACTACAGCTAATGCTAGCTGTGACAGGAAGGTGTCAGAACACAACACGATGCATTGCAGCTCGCTGGTGCATGACGAGAAGAGATGGTAGCAGGATGCACAGCAGAGTGAAGCCAGGAGGCAGTGTGGTCCTCTGTTGTAGGAGGACAACATGTGTCCTGGCATCAGTTTAGATGCTGTTTTAAGTCCACCTAACCATTGTTGCAGACCCCATACACCCCCCCACGGTATGGGTATTCCCTCCATCGTATCTTAAAGAGCTTACTGCACCACATCATCCCAACAGAAGGCTTCGTTCTAAGAGTGCGGGCTGACTTGTGGTATTTAGAGCTTTTAAATGCGGAGGCAGAGCCTTCAACTGTCCGGCTCCTCTTGTGTGGAGTCAGGCTTCAGTTTGTGTTCAGGAGGCCAACACCTGCTCTGCTCTTAGGATGAGGCTGAAAACTTTCCTTTTTGATAAAGCGTCTAGTTAAGGCTGGCACAGGGGATCCTGAAGCACCCCTTAGATGTGCTGCTATAGGGCTCGACTGCTGGAGGACTTCCCATCATGCACTCAGCACCTCTCCTTCTCTCTACAGCACATGCCATCATTTCAAGTCACAACCTCTGTGTCTTGTCTCTCTCATATTCTGTGTTTTGTCCTCTCTGCAGGTGTCTCTGGCTGTTGAGCTGAATGTCTGATCTGCAGTCAGTGACATTAAATTGAATTGATGGCAGCGTCCTCTTTCAGCAGGACGGTGCTCACTGCCAGCATCGGCCAGGAATGATGTGACCAACATGGCAAAGAGTACGAGGTGTTGAATTGGCTGCCAAAGTCCCCAGATCTTCAACAGGCCAAGCATCTTTGGCATGTGCAAGAAAAACAACTTCCACAGACGTCATGAGTTTGAGGGCTTAAAGGTTCTGTTGTCTAGCGCCTGGTGCCAGAGAACGCCTTTGGAAGTCTGTCAGAGCTGCTATGAGGGTGACATACACGACATAAGAGCTGAGCCTGGTTGATTATATACAGTGCCAGCTAAAAAACTAAAAGACAGACAGAGTAATGATAGAGAAAGCCTCAAAGTCTGGTATCTTGTGAAGATGTCTCATATCTTCACTCTCCATAATGTCTGAAGGTCTTTTTGCAGCATCTATGCGTCAACACGTGGTAAACTACTGGAACAATGTGATAACTGTATTTTCACCTCATTGTGTGAAAAAATGTGGCTTTTGTAAAAGCCCATTTTTGTGTTATTGGTGTAATTTACATGGTCTTCAAACACCTCAGATGTATGAAAGAAATGATAGAGAGAAATAAAGAGAAATGCATGAAAATGGCTTTTTGTTTCTTATTCTGGGCCGGAGCTGCTTCTTTCTGAGGACTACTTGTGGGGAAAAGTAAATGCAGGCTTGGTTGCTAAAGAAGCAGTGGTGTGATGTTGTTAAATCTGGCCAGACACTGTACAATTAAGGCTTAATTTAGTGAATGAATTGGTTGCCCTTGAGTAATTTTAGAACGAATCACACACACTAGACCACTTTCCTCCAGTTCTCGCTGCAGAGCAAACAGGCTGTGTTGTCTGCAACCTTCCAGTCCACTGCACATCCAAATTCTTCTTAAGTTTCTCCTTGCTTTTCTGACTGAAACTTAATTAGAATTGTCACAGGATTAAAATGCCCGGGAGCTCTGTGTTTATAGGAAAACATAGTTTCAAGCAGAGCAGAGTCACTCTAACGTCAGCCACCTGCTCACATCAGACCCAGAAGGACCGAGGCAGCAACAACCAGCAGAGCTGAAGTGGGTCAGAGTGCATCTTCATTTACTCACCTTTTGTTTATCAGTGGAAACACGTGGTATTTATATTATATTGTTTTGTTCCTATTTCCACATTACCCTTGACTATGGAAACAACAACAGTCTCTGAGCAGAAACCCATCACACTGAAGATTTCAAGTTTGCAGGTTTGGATCGAACAATTAAGCAGCCCTAATACCTTTCTTCTTTCTTTCTTTGAATGAATGAATGAATAATCCATTTAAAAGACAGTCAGCGACTTTGAGTGAACACTGTCAGTGCAGCCTGTTCTTAGCCCGATCCATTTAAAGAAAAACCAACAGATCAGAGGTCTGTGAAGATCCTCAGTCCTCCAGCTCAGGGTTATTCTCATCGTTCAATCATAGCAACTGGACCTGCTTGAGTTTCTTGACGACGTGTCACCTCTCATCCAAGAGGCTTCATCATGTCTGACTGACAAAGGATGCTCCTTTGAAGACAACAACGTACAGATGTTGTCCTGCAGGCAGGACAGATGGTTTGAGAGAGGGCTGAAAGAAGCCATCTATGTCAAACTGGAGAGACCATCCCTCATCACAGGTGGAGGTCTGAGGCGTCACCTCTCACCTGTTTACAGCTCAGTCCTCAGAGCTCTCCCCAGGAAGATGAACCCACATCCACACCTAGCCACAGAACACCCTAATGAACCCCACGGTGTCAGGGGGAGAACTAACGACTCACATAACGAGGGGGAGGAGCAACAAACCCCCAATTAAACCCCAAACTCAGGTGTTAATGTCTCCTTCAGGATATCAGGATGTGGAACTCCCAACCAGTCAGTCAGAGCTGATGAAGCCTCTTGGATGAAGGTGGAACGTCTTCAAGGAACTCTAGCAGGTCCAGTTGCTACCATTAAACTAAGAGAACAACAGATCAGAGGTTTCCCCTCCCGTATGGCAGCATGATGATGAGATGCAGTCAGACCATTCTACCCAGTGCTGTGTCAGTGTCAGACTCTGCTCATGCAGGACTCTGATGCTGCCCCTGCCCCTGAAACTTCCCCCACTTGGACAACATTACACAAGCAGGGCTTTCATTAGGGCACAGTGATATTTTATCTTTGTGAACACCACTGTGGAGCAATTTAGACCACCAGCCCCTCGTTGAGTCAATCATTAAACCAAGTGTTGACTGCTCTGAATGAAAACTCAGCTACTGAGCTCTGGCTATACGTAATGAAAAAACATCAGTCAGAGCGTCTCAGCGTCGCTGTAGCTCTGGCTGCAGGTCTGATTAAACCCTCCTCATCTGCGTGTGAGTTTGTACTCAGATTCTCTGTGAATTTCCTGATGTAATTGAAAGAGGGAAAAGCATCAATGAGTGTGTGTGTGTGTGTGTGTGTGTGTGTGTGTGTGTTCACCTCTGGCAGTACATGTCTATAAATCTTTTTACAATGCAGAGCAGAGTCTGGCTGAGCAGGGGAAGGAAGGGATGATGGGAAAGATGGAAACAGCGTGGAAAGAAGGAAATGATGAAATGGAGCCGAGGTGAAGGCGGGAGGCAGGAAAAGAGGGAGGAAACCAGGGAGAGGTGAGGCTGTTGTGCTGTCATGGACCTACACAGCAGATCAGACACTGAGGCATTTACACTGCAAATGGTAGAGTCAAGTGTTCATCACAAAATGTATATTTCACATTATGCATATCTATATAACACTATACAGCATATTCAGTCAGTGTGTCTGACATCCTAAACCAACCAAGAATATATGAGAGCTGCAAACACAGAAACTACTAATCTCTAAAAATGTTAATCTTTTGTCCCACAGAGTGAAATACCTTGGATGGGTTCATGCTTTCATGCTGCGGTGTTCCTTTGACAGCCTTGCTACTTGTCCCGAGGGATCGGTCTAATCGCTGGTGCTGGATACTTTGCAGTTGCCCCCAGCTTGCTTTACTGAATACTGATGCTGGAGGCGATGGGTTAGCTTGTGGCACGGTGCGTCTTTGCAGCTGGGTGTGTTCATCATCGTCAGACTTTATGTTGCCTGGCCCTGTTTGTGAAGGTCTCATCTTTTTCACATTTGAGGACGTGGTCGCCTTTGAGCAAAAAACAAAAAACAAAACCATCTCCTCAAACAGCGTCAGCATCAGTTGTGCTATTATGTGACACGAGATCCTCATTTGACTGGTTTGAAATAGTTTGTCCTCATTGTTTGGGTCTTTTTCTCTTAAATAAAAATGTCAGTTACAGGTAGTTAAATACCACCGTGCACAGGTGGGTGTTTCCCAGCTGTCACAGTACAAGAGACAGAAGTAAGCTGATTACAGCTTTGTGAAACAGAATAAGTGAAAGGAGACTGCTTTTAAAAGCGTTGTTAGATAAAATAGAAAGAAAAAATGTACGCTTTACAGAATTATTTTTAAGAACTTGAAGGATGAAGTTTAACTCGTTGGTTTATCGGATGCACTGCCCCGTCCCTAAAACACAACCAGCTGCTCATCTGAGATCCTAGATGGGAAAAATCCAACACTGTCTCCCAGGACATGCTGATGATTCCACCAGAACTTTTAGTTCTAGGCACAGATGTCTAGGAACTTCCCAAGGAAGTAAAGGTTCCTCTAGCCCTTTGGTCTAAAGCCTTGTGAAGACTGGCTGATTATACAATTACGGCTGATGGCTGTAAACACTGACAAAGTTTTATGGGAGACTTTCTCATTAGAGATGCCATGTCAATTAAAACCTGGTTCCACAGATGGAAATGCACACAGAGCAAAAGAATCCCTCAACCAGGACTATTCCAGTCCTCAGAGCTCCACAGTAATGAGTGTAATTGTGCTACTTCCCATCTCCCATTGATTTATGATGGATTTCCATTTGTTTGGTTTCTCTGGGAATATCCTGGAAACCCCAGAAGGAGACTTAGTGATCAGCGCTGGGTGCCATACTCGTAGATGAACCAAAACAATAAAGAGCAGCAGAACAATCCAGACTTCAACCACAGAGAGAAGGTAAACAGTGTCTGCACACACTCATTAACTTGTTAAGCCGATGTGATGGAAACCTCACCGGTAACATCAAAGACAGAAGCGGTGCTGGTGCATGTGTGCTGGTCACTCACCGTCCCTTAAATCTCTTCTTTCACTTCTTACTTCCCACCATGATGCACATCATTATCACTGCAAATCTTCATCTCAGCAACTTCTTTTCTTTACTTTCCCAATCCCTCCATCTCTCCTGAGCTCTCATTACTTGTTAGAGAGGAATAATTTCCCCCCTCCGCCCTAATAAACCTCACATCGCTCCTCTCTTTTATCACCCTCCTCTTCCTCGTCTTCCACCCGACAACAAATTCACTCGTCACCTGTTATCTCTTCTCCTCTGTTCAGCCAGTAGCTGTCTCCGTTCCTACACCTGCGCCTCCATTTTCTCCCCTTTTGTTTTTCTCATTTTCTTTTCAAGTTTCTACATCGCCTCTCTTTCCAGCCGAGTGGCAGCAGTACATTGAACAGAAGGTGAAAGTCTGGATAAGTCTCTCTCCCGCCGCCTGTCTCTGCTTCTCATCCTCAGCACACCCCCGTTCTGTCATCTCTGCTTCTGCCTCCCATATCTGTCTTTCTCGATGTATCCCCCCATTTGTTTATCTCCTCACCTCTATTCAGCTGTTCTTTCTCTGTTTTCTTCCTCTTGCCACCTCGCTCTCCCTCTGTCCGTCGCTTTTATTGCTCTCTACAGCTCATAAAATACAAATGAGGAAGGGGGAAACTAAATGAAGAGACAGACATATCTGAAAGGGGATAACTTAATAAAGGAAGGGTGTTTGGCGACTGTTAATAATGAAGCTGTGCCGGCCGGCCAGCGTCCCAGGTGTGATTAAGCAAACTGCCAATGGTTGAGAAAGCGGTAAGCACTCAATTTCCTGTTTGTTTTCCAGCTTTCTTCTGGTAATTGAACACTTCTTGTTTTTGCAGGAAGTGGAGGGACTGGGCTTTGTGACAGTGTTGGTTAGCACCAGTGAGAGGAGCAGATGGCCTTATGTTCAGCAGGGGGCACATTCTCTTTAACTTATTAACAGCTATATGCCAAGCTGTCACAGAAATGAGGCCTTGGAGGTGTGCGCATATGTTTCAACAAACGCTTTACACCGAACCTTGGAAAAATGTGTGTTGATAAACAGTTTTATGGAGAGGCCGACATAACTTTCTTTCTCTATACCTGAACCATCCTCTGTTTCTTACATTTGGTATTGCAGTCAATACCAAAGTCATCACAGTGACAGTGTTCTGCGTAGACGCTGTCATTTTAAACATGAAAGAGACAACTCTAAAGCACAGTTTCCAGTAGCCTCTTGCTACCAGCAAAGGCGATGTGTTAGCTAGCCTAGAATGGAAGCTGGATGCTGTTGTAAGCCTGTGGCTGAAGCATCTCGTTTCCATGACAACTTAAAGACAGTTTTGTTGGATGTTGCTGAAGAAAGGAACACAGCCACCACACACTTTCTGAATAAAAACGTTTCCTATATAAGCCACATAAATGTGTTTGTTTTGGCTTCGTAGCACATCTACCATCCACACTGTATGTTTGGGACACTTCCTGGAAATCCACCTCTAAGTGGTCAGAACGAGATTTAAACTAAAACGGTAAATAGTCTGCACGTACATACCACCTTTCTGCTTTAGTGGTACTCAAAGCACTTTACATTTCTCATTCACCCGTTCACACACATTCATACACCAGTGGTGACAGAGCTCCATGCACGGTGCTGCTGCCACTGGGAGCAACTTCAGGTTCAATGTTTTGCCCAAAGGCACATCAACTGTGGAGGGGATCGAACCACCAGCCTTGCAATTAGAGGACAACCGCTCTCCCACCTGATCCACAATCACCAATAACGTGGGGAGCTAGGGAAGAGAGCAAACATCCCATTCTGTGTCAAACCAACCAGACCTTCATGTTGAGGATCCTGACAGAGAGTCTGGGAGACTGAAGAAGTTGCATCAGATGAGCAGCCAACCAAGAACCTGCCTGACCTTTTCTTCATCATTGATGGGGTTGTGCCAGTTTCCACTGTAACATCCTGATGCATCTGAAGAACCTTCAGCATGAACAACCAGAACACAGACGCCATGCCACTGCTTACATTCTGCTCACAGCACATTGAACAGGTACATGTTTGACACAAGTAGATAGTTGGTGATCTCCACCCACGCTGGTTGCCAGATTTTATTCCCTGAGACATTTTCCTCCTTCCCAACATGAACTTCAAGTTGCAGGGTGACTAAAGGAGACTCAGTGCTCCCCACAGGTGGAGCTTGATGCACTTCAAGAACGCTGCTTCATGGAGTGCTTCAAGCATAGTAAGAGAAAGTGCTGCATCACTGCACTGTGAGACTGTTTTGAAGGTGACAGCAGCCATCTTTAAATGAGATGTGGTTTTTTGCTTTGTAGACAGTAGTCTTGGAACTTCTTGATCGCACCTTGTAGTTCTAGGGACTGATGTTTGGGCACATTCCAAGGACCCAAAGATTCCCTTTGTCATTTTTATCTGGGTCACTTCTAAAGTACCAAGATGGATCCAGGTGTGTCCTCCGTTCTGTGCAAGTATCCCCCAAACACATCCTGCCAGAGGTTAAGGTCAGCCTCACTCAGGGACTTGGTGTCATAACCAAGTCCTACAGAGTCTTGTCTCAACACTCTTGATAGCCTCCAATGTTTGGCCAGTCAAAACAATCAAGCCCCTGCAAACAACTGCCTTCATCCAGGAGCATCTCCAAACCACCAGAACCAGGCTCTCAGGGTCTACTCTCAGGACTGACCTAATTTGGTGGTCTACATCACTTCAAGTGGTCCACATCACAGAACTCGCCATGGGAAGACTCAGTGGGGCTCTGCTACATAATGCAGACTGATGAAGCACGACTTCATGGTCGGAGCACAGCAGGTCTGGAAGCGAGATGCAGAGTAAGATTTCAAGAACTCATTTTTACTTCCACCTAATCAAAGCTGTAACTTAGAGAGCGAACAACCAAATCACAGCAGTGACTCAGTAACACTGGTATACAATACAACGCTGATTATTATTATTAAATTATACCTTCTGATCCCAGTTCAGGGATCTCCAGCATGGAAGGGGTTAAAGTCTCATGTTGACTGGAGCAGGACAGCAGCTTGTCGCTCTAGTGTCTCTTGTTTTTGTTATTATCTACTCACATTTTCTCCCAAAAACTACAAGAGGGTTGTGCCATTGCTGTGCAGATTTTTGAGGGTTGAAAGTGATGCTTTAGTCCATATTTAGTGTTGTGTTGAAAAAGCCTCTGAAACAGCTCCTCTCCAGTCAAGAGACACTCACGCTCTGCACCGAGACCCGGCCAGTGGTAATGTGTGCACACATGAGGGATAAAAGGCCGCCCAAAGATAGGATTCAACATTTTAATCAGGAAATATGGAGCACATCTAATGTCATCATGCCTCATAAACAGAAGGAGCCGGAGTGAGATGTTGACTTATTAAAAACAGCCGAAGGAGTCAGCCGTCTTTTCACTTGTCTTTGTGTTGGTCCTACCCACTAACTTTGTCCACTCGTCTCTCACACACACACACACACACACACACACACACACACACACACACACACACACACAC
>NW_007579995.1:50269-67646 GCF_000690725.1 Stegastes partitus
ACACACACACACACACCCAGCTGAGTGTTTAAGGGGGCTAGACACAGCTGGATTGGCACCTCTTCACCCGCGGGCAGAGGACTGAGGTGAAGTAAAGCTGGCGTACCAGCAGGGTGAGGTGAAGTGGCTCTAATCTGCTCTCCTGGCATGAGGTGGCACAGGGCCGGCCCGCTGTGCCAAGAGTTATACTGGCAATAGGCGAAGTTGGCATCCCGCTGCTTCCAGCTCAGTGCATCAGCCTCCTGCTGAGCAACAGAGAGGTGGGAAATGGAGACGGTGTGAGGCCAAGTCAGGGGAGGTGGAGACAGAAAGACAAACAGTTTGATACAGATACAGAAATATGTGTCCAGAGAAACGTACACGGCCCCGAAATCAAAGCTCAAAACATCATCTGGAGCTCAGCTGACAAGTTTTTAATGACTGGTCCTTGTGAGAAAAACCAGCATTCTGATCCCAGTTGTCCTCTGCAGGAACTCGCCGGCCATTTTAGGGCACACAGCACTTGGGCATAATCCGACTGCAGGAAGCGCTCCGGCAGAACCTTTTAGGGTCACACTGGATTTGAAGGAGGAAAAAAGCACCTTCTGTGTGCAAAGAACTTCTTCTCTCTAACACTGCCATCAACAAGGTAAAACTAGCCCTATGATACCACCACAGTAGACCTCCGTAGTTCTATTTCCGATGTGCTCACTGAGCTGGAGTCCAGCAGCTATCGTTTGTCATTTCACTGCACTCAAAGTTAACATTGTGTTTAAAAGTGTGATTCTACACCACAACAGAAACACAAAGCCTGACAGGGATGACTACAGGGCTGTCATAAACCCAGGAATGTCCAGGCCTTGAGTTCCTGCAGTGGAGCCACCTATAGGCTATGGATAAATAATGGATGTAGTCTCTGGAGGTGCATTAAAACTGCATTCTTTCAAACATCCAGCAGGGGGCAACTCTTCTGGTAGCAAAAGTCAGCCTGTATTAGAAGCCTTTGATAAATGCCCCTACTTCTGACCTGATCTGTTGCCTCAGTCAACACTTTTCTCATGAATTTATGGACTTAATCACTATTTTTGAGTTTCTTTTAATCCAGCCTGATGTTCATTTTATAAACGATGGCCTCATTTAGAGTTAAATAGATAATAATGTGCAGCACGTATTAAGGCAGGGCTGCATCACTGAGCGTCGTGTCTGATAGTTCTCAGTCCGATCCACTGCTTCCTCGTCACATCTGGTTTTAAAAGACCGAGACGGCTACGGCCAAACACTAAACTCAAGACCGAAAACACTTCCCAGCAGTACAATGGGTGACGTCTCAGTGGCTACATCTGTCTTTTATTTACAGTCTATGATTTCAAAAACCTTTTTTTCACACGGAGAGACAAAGAAAGAGCAGCAGAGAGTGTGACAGATAGAGAAAGAGGAAGAACACAGCACAGATTACAGCTAATACACTCCACTTTACCACTGACAGCTTAACACTCCTTTCGCAACTCAAGTGACTCTAAACATAAAGGTCATATTACAGTTTTCATAGCCGGTGCGTTTATGCTTTTTTACCTCAGTGTCAGAGAGATCCATTCATGTTCATAAATTGGTTTTGTGAGCCACCCAAGGGAATACTGGGTGCTGTCAAATCTTCCATCCACCAGATTTGCACAATGATAGCAAAACAATGAACCAGAAAAACCTTCTGTCAGCAAGCTGCAAGCTAGTAAAAATACTGCTTGTTCCAGAACTTGTTCATTAAACTGGGCTGTAGGGATCTGTCAGCTTTCAACACTTTCTTTCTTCATGCAGGGAAAAGTCTAAACAAAGTTTCATGTGGCATTAGCAAATCATTTGCACAAGCCTGAGCTCATCAACTTCATTTATGTGTATTAGTGGTCAGTGAGTTGAGGGGAGCAGCTGGATGTGAACATCTGGACCTGTTGCAGCCGGTTTTCTTTATTCTCTTTCTTGACTCTTTGCCATTACAACATGTTGTAAACAGTCCTAATCACAACACTGCTGGTGATTCTGTTCATTTAGCTGATTTATTCTGACTTTGAACACGATAACAAACATTTCTAAGTCTAACATGAGGTCAGATGCTACGGGAATGTCCAGTTCTTCTTCTCAGATATTGCCAGAGTATAATTTCAAACACAGGACCTGGTAGTCTGGAAGAAGACTGAGCCCACATTCTCATGTGATCCGCTTCTGTTGTTGAGTTCACATCTGAAGAGGCACCCATATGAAATGAAACCCATACAGGAGGAAACTCTGCAACGTTTAGATTAAGAGACCTGGAGAGGATCGGGATGATTGCACAACTCCATAATCAATCTCTTCACACTTCCTTATGCAGGACTTCCAGCCAGGTAATTATGTAAATACAGCTCATCAATTCTAGGAATTACATCCATATCGGATGATTTTACGCCTTTCAAATTTATGCCCAGCGCCCGCACAGTAAATGCTATGCTGGCTATGTGGCAGAGTGGAAAGTAACAGTGCTGTAGTGCATATTGGTACAGAGGATTAACAGACCTCCAGCTAATATTGCTGCCTTTTTATAAACCTGAACCAAGATCTAAATACGACCTTAACCAACTGCTACAGCTGCCTCAGTCGTACTTCAACCATAGTCGGACAAAACGAAACCACACGTACATAAAACGGTATTGTGACTGTATTCAGTTTGGAGTTTTGCTGAGTGGACCGTTGTTGACGTTTATGTCTGGCAGTAGAGTTGCAAAGTGGGAGAAGCTGTTTCAGGCAACCCTGGTTCCAGAAGTAAAGCTCCCAACCATCTTCCTGTTGAGGATAATTAGACAATAAAAGAAAGAACAAGATTACATCCACATTGGCTTTGGTTCTCCAAGTCTCTGGAACGCCACTGGAGGGATGAGCACCATTCCTCCCAAAAATATTCCCTCATCTGGTGTTGTGATGAAAGGTGGGAAAGAGTACTGTCAGAACACATCAGTCCAAATGTCCCATTAATATTTAACTGGGTTGAGATCTGGTGACTGTGAAGGTCATCATATGATTCACATCATTTCCACCATTCAGTGACCCCTGGTGCTCTGGCGATGAAGGAATCATCGTTCTAGAAGAGACCACTCCCATCAGGACAGAAATGTCTCTTCATAAGATGAACGTGATCACTCAGAACAACTTTGTGTTTGTAATGGGACAAAACCAGGCCAAGAGACAGACCCAACGGCCAAACAGAGCCACCAGATCCCCTCACTGCAAGGTTCAAGCATTCAGGCCTGTTTCATTAACTTCAAGGTGCCGGAGCAGATACGACGGCTGCCGCGCTCACCGGCGCCATCTTGAAGGATTAAGGATAACTTGGTGAAGGATGACTCCTCTGACAGGGTTCAGGTTCATGTCTTTTACTTGTCACCTCTTGGTGTGTCAGTCAGATGCAGCACTTCTTTGGCTTAGGTTTGTATAAACGTGTCCCGGTTCAATCATCAGTTCAAATATGTGTCAATGAATGTTTGAATGAATGAATGAATGAATGAATGAATGAATGAATGAAGGACTGTTTACGCCACCATGAGCTGATCTCTACCACAGCCTTCTACAGTGTGGTTACCAGCATGAGGAGTATAGTCCCTGTCCATATCTGCACATCAGTGCTTGGATGTCATTCTGGTGAAACTCGACCACAAACAGCCGTCGATGCGACTCGTGCTGCTACCTGTGCATGTGCACGCTGCAAACACTGCTGCTCTCCTCATAGGAATAAACAGCCAGCAGGGCGGAAAAGCCCTTCTTTTCCCACAATTCTTTCTGACCTAAATCGGCAAATACAATACTTGCCCCATTTTCCGACATGGAGCAGCCCTCTCTCATGACCTGTCATGCACAGTTAGTCCTGGACTGACTCAGGCCAGGATCCTGCTGGATGGAGCTACAGAGGAGCTAACGACCATGTCCCGCTCAACCCACAGCTACACTTCAACTGGCACCACCGATTCTGATCGAAACGAGCAGCTATGGAGCCTCTCAGAAAGCCATCCATACAGCCACCGTAGTCATGCACACACACAGATACACACAGACACAAACTGGATGATAACAAAGAGATCAGAACAGTACGACTAAATCCTCCACAACTCGACAGCTGTACATACTTTTTGTTGTTGTGATATTTTGTCAAGCTGCCCAAAGGCGTGTTCTGCAGAGGAATGGGTGTGAAGACATTGGGTTTACCGTCTGACCTGGATCTGTGACCCTGCACTTGTCCTGGCTTTTACACAGCTCTAAAAGAAAAGAAAGGTCGCAGGAAGACAGCTCTGCATGGCCAAGCACCAGATCATCTGCACCGTGATGCTGACTCCACATTATAATAACATTGTCCGACCCTGGTTAGCAGGGATGTGCGTGCAGCCACAGCTGCAGACCTCAGAGTCTCACCTGAGTGACAAAGACAAACGAGCAGAGATTACAGCCAACATGCTGAGTGGATATATTCTACACTACTGAGGCTACTATTAGTGGAGACACTGGTGCTGCCCTGAATTTGTAATTTCAATTCAAGAGAAAGGTTCCCTGTGCTTTGATGTCCAAACACAATAACAATATAATCTGATTACTATTGTGACACAGATGCCAGCTGTGGTGACTCCTGGTCCACTGAGACTGTTGTTAGTAAGATGTCTGTCTGAGCTTCAGCTCTGACGGATCCATTACCACCGTATGGCAGCAGGCCTCGCTCGTTAGGTTACTGACACCAAAATCACTAAAACTGAACATTTTCTACTTTCAAAATCTAATAGCTGCACTGGAAATATTAGTTACTGTCAGCTGGTGTTTCAGTTTTTCAACATGCAGGCAACAAAAAACAGACAGTGCACCATGAACGAGGATCATTTAAGTATATTTTAAGGTCTAGAGTTCCTTTAACTCAAAGCCTCCTGGGCGGTTAACACTCAATACAGACCTACGACACCAGAAACATACATTACATTTAATCCCCTCTATCTTGAGCACTAAGCATTTTGGTCACATATCCTCAGCTCACACATTCACATGGTCAGACACTGTATCATACAAAAGGTTGACAACTTAAACTAATGACCAACACAAATCATTTCAACACGGTGTTGGACCGACACATGCCTCCAGAACAACTTTAATACTGCTTGGCATTAATTATCCAACTTATTATCCAACAAACTCACATTTGGTGAGTTGGTGAAGACTGCTGTCTAACACGCTGGTCCCATATCTCCTGGAGGTTCAGGGTCGGGTTGAGATCCGGTGACTGTGAAGGCCACAGAAGACGATTCACATCATTTTCATCAAACCATCTGGTGACGCCCGGTGCTCCGTGGATGAGGGTCATATTGGATAAGATCACTCCCATCAGGATGGAAATATTTCATTATAAGATAAAGGTGATCACTCTGAACAACTCTGCACTAAATGCCCCCCACAGCATAACAGAGCCACCAGATCCCTGCTCAGTAGAGGTCCAGCTTTCAGGCCTGTGTGGTTGTCTTGGTATAAACATGTGTCTGGTTTTTGATGAGCGTTCATCTTTGTAATGAGGACTTTATGCTCTGCAGCCTACCATGATCACTGGTCCTGCTGACAGTCTGATGATGTCCAGCATCGACCTGCTCAGTCACCTGAGGAGGAGCTGCTCTTCTGTATTTTACCTTCATACAGTCTCACACTAGGGCACCGTGAAGCAGCCTCTGTATCTGAAGCTCCTGCCATCCGTGCCTCAACAATGAACCCTCTTTCAGAGTCACTTAGATCTTGTCCTGTTGTCATCCTAAAACAGAACCAGAACCAACTGGGCTTCTTACCATGTTCATACATGCCACGGAGCATAATTAGATGTTAATTGCTTAATTACACCATGCGATGCACCTGCAGGGAAACATCAACATTCATTTGATTCTCACTCATTTATTCAGGTTTTTGTGTTTAATTTGTCCCCAGTGACTGGATGCAGATTTTATCTGTGTGACACTGAGCCTCTGACAGCCCTGCAGCTGCTGACTGGAAATGTTTGCTTGTCATTAACATGAGCTTCAGATGGCTAGCTGGACTGATGCAGCACAGATGATTTTTAAAGGTGCAACTGAGAAAAACATGGTGTTAAGGTTCTGTCTCCTTATGTCACATATACGTCGTGTAGCTCAGCTGCTGCGATCTTGACCTTCTCAGACTGTCTCTCACTCATCGTACAGTGCTCGCTAAAGCACCGAGCGAGACAAAGATACGTTCTCACTGCTTTTTCTCCAACTTTGGTTGTGCTCTTAGCTAACAGCATTAACTTGCTTATTAAGTTTATCTTAAAAATCTAAATGTAATCAGCTGATTAAAATGGTTTCTTGTACAATGATAAAGTTTCAGCCTTCAACCAGGACTTCTAATTGTGCCACGCTTTTGGTTGTCAGCAAGCCCACCTGAAGCTCCAGCTCAACCAATCCACACTGCACAACACTTGTTCTCTGAATTTGTGGTGCTGCATGTTTAATCCATTTATTAGAAATCAAAGTTCCTCTCTGCTCATCGATTTAACCCCTAAAAACTAATCTCTATGTTACATTTAGTTTAAACGCTTTTATGAAAACAGCCTCTTCCTGCCTTAAAATGGTTTGATGTAAGTCTACACATACATATGGAGTCCCTGTGTCACTCCGTCCACCCACCCCTCCCCACTCGGTGCAGCTGAAGCACACCAGCTCACCTGGGTTTTAGAGACTGTCAACAGCACATTGCTGTTCGGTCACGGTGTTGACTGCATATCAAGATATGCCTGTAGCCTGTAAAAAACACCGTCTGGATTTTAACCTGCATCATATTTTCAACAAGTCGGCCAAAGCCTGTGTAGACACCAAGATAAGGACAGCGAGGGGATCTGGTGGACGGGGTCTGGAAGGAAACCGTGACAGCCTGGAGCTCTAAAATAAGCTACAAATAAGGTAAGAAATGTTGATTTTTATATAAATATGAACCATTTACACTCCTAAATATTATAATAGAAATCCATCCATCCATCATCTCTACACCTTCATCCTCACCAGGGTCATGGGGGGCGGAGCCTATCCCAGCTGACTCAGGGCGAAGGCAGGTTCACCTGGACAGATAACCAGTCTATCACAGGGCTACACTTAGAGACAGACAACCAAGCACACTCACATTCACACCTACGGACAATTTACAATCACCAATTAACCTCAGCATGTTTCTGGACTGTGGGAGGAAGCCGGAGAACCCGGAGAGAACCCACGCTGCACGGGGAGAACATGGAGACTCCACGCAGGAAGATCCCGGGTGTCCTCACCGGGACGTGAACCGGCAACCTTCTTGCTGTGAGGCGCTAACGATGCTAACCACTGATCCACCTGCAGCCCTATAATAGAAATATAAATGTGATATTTCTTAACTTTCTAAACTAGTTTTCACACATATATTGCTTCCATCAGACACCTGCACACTGTCTAAGTGGCAAAAACACATTTATTAGCAACTATTTGGTGCTTGACCTTCATCAGGAAAGTGTTTTGGTACCAAGTGAAGCCGCCTCAAACAGGCAGTGAGTCTGTGACCAGTTAACTGTCCACATCCCACAGGGAGCATCAAATACACAACATTAAACTGAATGACAGTTTTCAGTAACACACACAAAGTAAGACTCGTGTATATAACCCACATATTGATCACAGAGCACAGGTGAAATCTTATAAATTATCAAAGCCTGACGAGAGTGCAAACAGCTTTTTCTGAAAATAACAAAACAGACTTACAGGTTGCACATGTGGAATAACCTGCAACTACAATGAAGAAGGAACAGAGCAAGAGGAAACATCAATTAGAAATCATCGCAATAATAATGTCCTCAAGACCCTGTGAAGTCAAATCTCTACATACAGTCAGCATCTGTTGTTCTGGATTCTCTGTCTAACAGACTATTTGCCCACAGAAGGGCCAGCACTGAAACATCTCTAATTAATGCATTTTTGGAAGTTAGAGAATGTGCAGGAGTCTGTTGGAAACTTTTGGATCAACCTGTCTCTCTCTTACCTAGCTAGCCGGTAACATAGATGTGTGAAGAGCTCATCTGACTTGAATAAATACATTACTAATAATTTCCACTATTTTCTTGGAGAAAAAGCAAGAAGCCTTTGAGTGTGAACAGTGGGATGCACCGTGCCCTGAGACGAGGACTCACAATGGAAATTCTGCCTTGATGAGATTTTTTTTCAGCATTTGAGAGTCAAACATCCCAAACGTTTAGTTTCCACGAGTGAGACGGCGGCAGTAACACGAAGCAGATGAGCAAAGTGTGTGAGGAGAAACAATTGACAGAGGTGGAAAAAAAACGATGCGAGGAAGTGACTCTCCTCCCTCCTTTGAGTGTGCGGCTCGGTAAGAGGTGCTTGGAAACATAAATGGTTTATACCTGCATGCAGCCTACAGTAACTGACTCCAATCTGAAGAAGGCGAAGAGCACACGGGCCCCGGCCTCCAAATCTCATTTGGCTCCGAGACCCGAGGCCTGACTCGCTGATAGGAAAAAAAAAAGTGAATAACAGCAGAGAGGAAGGGGGGGAGACGAGACGGTGGAGGTAAAAACGGAACCGAGAACGAGGGTAAAGGAGTGTCAGGGATATGGTGGAGCTGAGCTCGACGAGGGGAGAGAACGAATGGGAGGAAATGGCAGGAAATTGCAGAAAAAAAAAATCCAAAAAAAGGAGGAAGGGAGGGGAGGAAGATGTGAAGGTAGGAGAGACGGCGTGAGGAAGCAAGGGAGTGATAAGAAGAAGGGATGGTCGGGGATATGTCTTCAGGCCAGGATGGATTGAAAGAGTAAATAGAGGTTAAGGAGGGATAAACTGAGAGATTGCAGCTTGTTCTGGGGACAGACAGAAAGTGGCACATTGTAAGGTGAACGAAAGAGCGGAAAAGATTGGAGAGAATAGTGTGAAGAAAGAATGGGAAGAATGGAAAGAACAAAGTGAAGAAGACTGAAGAGAAACTCTGGCTGTTTGTGAGACAGAGAGGAGGATGGAGGGAGATGTGTGGCGGGGAAGCGAGTGTGACTGATTCGGCCGAGGCAGCAGTAAAAGGTTCCTCTAATACAGCGGGTGGTGAGGAGAAGCCTGAAGGATACACTCTGTTAGAGGGCAGGAAGGAAGGATGGTGGCACAGTTGAAAAAGTGATGGAGGGAAGGAGAGAGAGTTTTCCCTGGATTCCTCTTCGCATCTCCTCCTCCTCCTCCCGTCTTGTTTGAAGCACACCACGTCTCACCTTTCTATTCTTTTCTCTCCTTGTGTCTTCCCCTCTTCGTGCCCTTAAACCATCCCCCCTTTTCTTCTCCCCTTTCTCCCTAATTTTGGCATTTTGCTTTTTCAGCTGCGCTCTGCACATTCATTGAAATGGGAACCTTGAAAGCGAGATGTCTTTTCAATAAAGCAGGATGATCAAAGAGAGACTCTGGTCCAGACATTTTAACCGTAAACCATGTTGCATCAATTCATAACCACAAGGGACCGCATGCCAGTGGAGCACTTACAGGAGCCTCCACCCTTCTCCCACCACTTATCACATCACACCACCCCCACCGTCACCAGCACTGAGTCCTAACAGGCTTCATCTGCTGGAGAGACGTCTCTGCGCTACCTGTTGCAGAAACAAAACGCAAGCATCACAATCAGCTCCTAGGGCGGAGGACCTCTTCAGCTCTTCTCCCTCCCTTTATCCTCCTTTGCCTCCTGTCTTCCCTCCTCATCCTGTCCAGACTGGCCTTGGCCCAGCGCCCGGGAACCAGTGCTGGCCGGCTCTGCTGGCGAGACGGGAGCTGGAAGACAAACTACCCAATCCAGGCTGGGAGCAGATAGAGACGAGAGGCTGGAGGGGGAGGAGGAGGAGAGAGAGGGGAGGTTTCAGAGATGGAGGGATAGTTCCAAAGGGAGTTGAGGTAAAGCGTGCCGGGGCATTGATTTGCAATTCCAATGAAGCCTGCTTACAGTGAATTACACAGCGACGCACTTGGGCTTAAGTGTGCATAAATAATGACGGCCAGCTCTGCCCTGTAATGGATGGTCCTGCCGTAACAAAGTTAGGGAGGCTGTCTGCCGCGCAACAACATAAACATTAAAACCATTATGAGAAGTGCCAGGGTGGATTAAGATTGCAGGAAGGGGCTCCTGACATGTTTGAGCTTTTGGCATCGAGCAAACCGCGCGATTCCCATTTCTGTCTGCAGATTGAAATCTTTTACTCGTAGTTATTTGCTCTTCAATAATTAATCTCGGGGCAAGTACATTAGCTCGGTAGGTCCAATCTATGGTGAAATCCCTGCATAATCTTCAAAGCATCTAAATCAGGAGTGCATCACCAGTCATCGTGCTGTACGGTGGTTTACTCGCCCACTTCGCAGCAAGTGAATGTCCCGGGGCCTTGTGGGGGCCTTTCTGTGTGAATTTAGCATCTCCCTCTGTGTCTGCACGGGTTTCCTCTGAGTTTAATGGTTTCATCCCACAGTGCAATGACAGGCACGAAATTCAAATCCCATCTGTCCATTAGTTCTGCCGGCTTTGCCCCGTGGACGGTTGTGGGGCGCCAAAGTCTGTCCCAGCCGGTGTTGGGCGGAGGCGGGCTACACCCTGAACAGGTAAGCAGTCTAATTAAAGGAAAGCTTTCCCATGATGTCCACTATGGCCCGTTTTCTGATATGATTCCTGTATATCAGTGTTAGAAATCAGACTAGTTTTAATGTTTTTAATGTTTTGCTGGGTTTAGATAAAAAACGAGTCAAACAAACTTCCTTGCTTGACTCCCATCCAGCTGGACGTCGTTCCTCTGCTCTCTTCCCAGCATGTCCTCTCTCTCTCTCTACTGAACTAAACCATAAAACACGAGACTTACACGGAGAAAACAAGCAAAACATTATCCAGCGATGAAGAAGGAGTCGTGTTAAAAATGACCTCATCTGCATAATGATCCAGATCTGCAGCAGAAACCCGTTCCACAGGCGCATCGCTTCTGATTTTTATTGATTCTACTTGAAAAACAAAAAGGATATCTTTTTAAAGTAGCCAATCAGTTTCAGCAGATTTTTTTTGTTCTGTCCAAAACCACTGATCCAATGACTGTTGTGTTTCCTGCTGGCAGATCAACGTTTCATCACAGCTTCTCAGCACACAGATCTGTATTTTGACAAATAAGAAATGAAAGGAGCACAGAGAGAACAGGAACTGCTAATTATTCTCAAGAGACCATTTTTTTTAGCAAAAGATTGTTTTTTGACTGATACAAAAATACTTTAACAGTCGTATTTATGATCCAACTTTCTCCCAAATTACAGGTATTTTAGTAACTAACCAGACTGACAGCAGAGGTAGCTACCAAACACCTTTACTCAGTAAGTCGACATAGCAGAGAACAATGTCAAAGACTATTCAACCCTCTTCTCACATTAAAGCCATGAAGGAAAATGTTCAGCATGCAGAAAAATAAAAATAATAAAATCCCTCCCTCTCACCTGCAGTAAGCAGTTTTGTAGACAAAGCGTTTCTGAAAACTGTAGCTGCGGGATAGAAAGTGGCTGTGTTGGCTGAGTGCTGAAAGCCAGCCAGCCACTGTCTTAGCGCGCCGTGTAAATGTGAGTGTAATCTCCTCCATTCACAGCGGTGTTACATGGAAGCAGGCGTGTGCTGTTAATGGGCCCCTATGGAGTGCCAGACAAAGATTAGCGTGGCGAAGGCCTGTCGTACACAAAGACAGCAGTGCAGCCAGACAGAGTGGCTTCCTACACGTCTACGAGAAGCCAAGCCAAGAGTGAAAAGAGAAAAAAAGAGCGCCAATGATCCACTGTGGAAGCAGAGGAGAGCACATGAGAATGAAGATGGGAATAATAGAGGCCGGGCGAGTGGGGGGAGGCAGGTGAGAAGAAATACTGGATGTTGGTACCGTTGGCAAAGGTGCTCTCGCTTCTCCTTTGCTCCTTTGTGAAAGACAGAAAGCGGAGGGAGGAAAAGAAGAATGAAGGGAGTGTAAGAACAGATGGAGAGAGCAGTGACGGATGGCTGCGAGATGGATGGACGGCACCGAACGATCCCATCAGTCAGCGAATTAACGGCCTGTGATGAGCCTGCGTGTTAACACAGGACTTTGTTTGCAGCCGCTGCCAAGAATCAACTCAGCCATGTTTGTTTGTGTCAAGGAGTGGACGCTGATGAGAGGACAGGCAGAGGGAGGAGAGAGCAAAACAACAGAGCAGAGGGCTAAGGACGGTCTACATGAAGCCTGAGGAGCGCCGTGGATTGATGTGTGCTGCCAAAGGATTATGAGCACTTCCAGATGAAGTGAATAATCATTGTCTCATAACAACAGCACATGTCAGGATCTATCAGAGGGGAGGTTCAGGGGGCGACGTGTCGGATGTTGGGGAAATGGGCAGGTGTAACGGCCCGGTGACTTTGACGAGGGTCAGACTGGCTACACGAGTCGGACTAATGGGAACACTGAGGCGCTGCTTCTGGGCCAGCAGTGGCCTCAGAAGGACGAACCATGTACCAGCAAGAGAGTATTGGGAGATATGAAGACACATATCTGAACTGCACTGGCTCCAGTTTGCATCTTACAGGACTGGTGTGAATGTCTTGACACCAGGTACTCCAGTGCACCTCCAGAGGGTCCACTAGAAGCTGATTTGGCTCCGATCTGAGCTTCGGTATGAGTCGACATAGTAAGAAGCTCAGAACCAGCTCCTACCAGACCCTCCGGAGGTGGACTACACGAGCTGCTCATGGCTGCAGCAGACCAACTTTTACTATAAATATATGTTGAGGATTTTTTCAGGGGCTGGAAGGTGGAGCAGTGGCTAGCACCGTTGCCTCGCAGCTAGAAGGTCGCCGGTTGGCGTCCCGGTGACCCTACTGAGGATTAAGCAGTGGATAGATAATGGATGGATGGATGATTTTTTCATAATCTATATGTTTTTACGTATACGGTGTGTTAGAAGTTCCAGGACTGGTTTTTCCTTCAGACCATCAACCAGCTCGTCTACAGAGGTCCTGCAGCCTTTGCTTCGTCCAGAAGAGCCAGAGTTGTAGCAGGACCAGTGGAGGCTGCGTCACCATGACAACACGCCTGCTCACCAGTCCTGAAACTTCTCTGACACACCTGGTATGTCCATAAATCATAAAGAGTTCAAATTGCTTGTGGACATATACATGAAATCTTTTGGAATATGAATGAAATCCTGATCATCAATGTAGTAAAAGTTCAGATCCTTGATGTGCTGCAGACACGAGCAGATTGTGTTGAGCTATGACACTGCAGAGCACAACTTCAGCCCGTACGTGTCGAGGCATCGGATGTCAGACGCACAAACCTTGTCTGGAGCTGACTCTCCTCCTGAGTCATATTCCTTCGGGCCAGTTTCCATTTGAAATCTTCCTACATACACACAAGATGCTGCCACGTTGATGTCCCACACACAGACTGTGCAGTGTGCGTATTCAGTATTTTTATCTGCTGTGATGACGCAGGTAAACAGAACTTGATCGTTTTTCAGTAATGTGCTGTTCCAGCCCAACAGCTTTGGTCCTGTGCTTCTCCTCCTGCGGGTCTCTGACCGGGCGGAGCTTGCCACCATGTAACCTGGTACACCTGGTTAAATGAGCCGACCTGCTGAGCCGGAGCTCTCTCACATCCAACCAGCCATGCTCGTGCTCTTTGGGTTAGTTGGCTTTGCTTTACACTGATGATGGGGACCTCACGCTGACCACTGCCATCATACACCCTCACACACCACTGATGCTGACGACCACGCCTCAGTGTTCCTGCTTTCTCTAAATAACCTGCCTCTGATTTCAGTAGAACCTTCCTGTGCATCTCCCTCCTGTGTTCACCCCTAACAGCCAGTTTCCTATCAGATCCTCTTATGTGGGTGTAATGCAGTTTTCCATTGCATGATGAAGGTAGATATCTGAATGGGTTCACATGTATGTTTCAACTCATCAGTGTTTTTCTTCTTTGTCAGAGAAGTTAAAGCTGGTCTAACACCTGTTGAGTCAAAGAGGCAACGACTATCCCGATAAAACCCACTTTCATCACGGGGTGTTCTGAGAGTCTGAGCAAAGACAGCAAATACACAGAGGACCACTAATTCAAATGATGAAGCTGCTTACAATACGAATCGTAATGATACACAGCACACATAGTGAAAGGGGAGCTGATGTGACCAGGACACAGCTGGACAGACCCGAGCAGGACCACCAGGGAACAGAGGAGGAACTACACAAAGCAGGTGATGACTGTGAAGCCGACGTGTGACAGAAAACTAGAAACTACAGACAACACAGATTAAATCCTATGAAGATGGTATATCTACGAGTATGGGAGCTAACCAGGACTTGGTAACACCAAGCTAGGCCTGAATCAACACACACACACACACACACACAGTGCGACAACAGGAAACACAAACACTCAAACAGGTTACTACAGATACACTCTACAAAAACCCAAGAACTACAAGCCGGAGAGGGAGAACTAAGTTGGCTGGCATCCTGAATGGGGAAGTGGTTGAGAGAATGAGTGGAGGAGGCGTGTAGTGTGGCACCGATGGTCACACTCCACAGTGCAGGAATCTGGAGGTGAAACCAGGATAAACCAGATCCAGACAGTCGCGGCAGGACGTGCAGGCAGGGAGGGTTCAGGTACAAAAAGGTCCAAGGCAGGAGCAGAACAATGACTCAGGGTGACCAACAAGAGTTTAATGGTCCAGCGTTGAGTCATGGTCTGAGATTGGCTTTTGTGGTCAGAGGTGATGAGCTGCAGGTGGACCACTCCCCGCCACAGGTGTTCTCCATCAGGTGATTATCCGATGGCTGCACCTGCACACATTCCACACCCACACACCTCAGTCACACCCACAGGAGGAGGAAGCAGAGGTGGAGGGTGGAAGTGGAGCACATGACAGCTTCAGTCTGTGTAAACTGTTCTGTTCACTTTCCCTTCTCTGTGCAGCCACCTTCAGACACCTTCTCGCACTGACAACTATATTTAGTTTTTCCTCCCATCTGTCCCATCTACTTAAAAGGTGCCCTGTAGAGCTTTTGACCACCAACAGAGTAGCTGTACCAAACTCAGACAAGCGTATAAGGTCAACGCAATTCATATTCGTGCCTCGTTCTTCTCCTGACCAACAGTTGGTGGCAGTAAGATCGAAAGCCGTGTAGCGATGCACCAGCAAAGGGGATGAAGAAGAAAACTACAAGCAAGCAGCCATGAACACAAGCAATGCATAATTTAAAACGTGTGGCTTGTAGGAGTCGGACATACATAATACATAATGTGTTTATATGAATAACATCAAACATCAGTTTTGTTTGTCGATGCAATGACGAGTTCATGAGTAATTTAAAGAGGAGTAATGGGAGACGGACGCACAGCTGTATGGAGATTATAACTATGGTTATATCTGAATGTAAATTTAAAAAAATGTTCTCGTCAGCACCTTGTCACACAGTCACACAAGTAGCATGGTTGGAAAGGTCAAGTAGTGCAGTTCCATTTACTGCTGCTACGAATACCTGGTCAGCCTTTTCCTGATTGAATGAATGATTTGAAACTGAACGAACGCTGTGGCTCTCTGGCTCTTTGGGTTAATTCAAGGACGACACATGCTCCTGAAGAGGCTCACCGACCTTCCCGTTAACACAGAGTCGTATTAGTGGAGGGTCTGTGTCAGCCTTCAGGCTTGTGTTCTGTCCCATGTGCTGATCACTGCATTCACCAGTTTACCATCAGTGACAGAAACGTCATTGTTCGCGGGTGTTGGCGACATGGCCTGATGTGTGCTTTGAGTACCACTGAGGTAGAAACCGCTATATAAGTGCAGACCATTTACCTGAGTTGGACTCCTACAGAAAACCCTTTAGGTGCCACACTAAAGCGCCTCAGAGATCAACAGGGCCGAAGCAAAAGAAATAATCCTCTGCACAAAACAAGATCTGAAACAGCTTCACCAGACGACCAACAAGTGGAAACTGCAGAAAACACCTTGGCACAGTTCTCTGTTCCCAGGTGAGCATCTCTGAAAACACAGTTTATATTTTCAAAACGTAGTGGCCTTGGTGTCGACAGAGCTTACAATTATATTATTACTGCTCAGAGAGGTTCGACCTTTACACTCATTATCTGTAGATCTAAGACCAAACTTTTCAAGATTGTGTCAATGAAAAACAAAAAGCCCAGAAGTCCCTGAACTAACTTTTCACAGAGAGGACAAGGTAGAGGGTGAGGGGTTTCCTGGCAGAGAGCTTCATCCTCTCTTCAGGCAATCTGAGCCTTTGAAGTCTGGAAAAGTCTGCAACAAGAAAAGTATTTAAGAAGTTCTTCATCCTGGTGGCCATCAGCAACTCTACAATTAAACTGATCACATTTTAATGACAAACATTGACTCGGACTGTTCTTCTTGCATAATGTCATATTGATGAGTTTGTTTAACTAATTGCGTCTCTGCTTCGTCTGTTTGTCTTTGTTTGATGAACCAAAGAAAAATCTCTATCCAGGTAGATGGTAAAAATATGGTCCGACTTATCCCGACTTCCTGGTCGCACAAATCAGACACGCATGACAGAAAACCGACATGTGGTGCCGTCATCAGCAGTGCACACCTGTTGTGTTCAGGTCGGAGGTTCAGTAAACACAGATCCCTGTGATAAGACTTACAGATCGAGTGGATAACAAAACTTCTCTGGTTGGCAAGACTGGAAAAGAAGAGGCCAGAGATGTGGATAAAAGTCCAAAAATCTGACAAAATAACAATCCCAAGGGAAATCCAAAAAGGTCATAAAAGACTAGAAGACACGAACACCGGGAACAAGGCAAAGACACAAGGGGGCCCACAGGGAAGGATTCAGGGAGGTCAACAGGGAGGTGGATTGCCAAAAACCACAGGAGGTAAGCCAACAAAACGATAAAGACAGAGACAAGACGGACTGGGTGAGGAGACCCAGGTGGACACAACTGGGTCAAAGCAGACGAACACAACCAAAGATGCACAAAAAGCAAAGGCTGCTTTCCAAAAGCAAACAACTGAGAAGAAACCCAAAGCCTTAACACATGCCCAGCAGTGAGTGTATGCTGGCTTGTGCGCTTAGTTTATTACAGAAGATAACAGCTGCAGAGTCCAAAATATTCTAATAAGAATATCTGCAGCCCACGTCTGGGATTTCACATCTGACCTGTTCGGCCAAAACCACACTCAGGTCCGTTTGTTGGTGTCAATCAGTGTTTTCAGTGGACGCGCCCCAGAATATCACAGTACAGGGTACTTTTGAAAGCTTTAACCCTTTCGACTCCATAGCCCACTATACCGGGATGGCATTACGACCCCCTGCAGCCCGG
>NW_007579996.1:0-13904 GCF_000690725.1 Stegastes partitus
GTCAGCGAAGAGATGATGTATGGTCAGGGCAGGTATTTTTGGATGTTTATTATCACTACTATGAACATAACATGCCATAAAGTGCATAATATTATAGTGATGGTGAGGGTTATGGGAATGATCTTCTTGACATCTGTATCACCCAGAAGTCCCCTGCACCTAAAGGCTCTAAACATAGCTACGGTTTGCTTTGTTACAGAGTGCTTTTTTGGCAAATCTGAATGCCTGTCACCTCCTCTCTTCTCATCCATCATATGTAACCCAATGCAGCACATTACATTCCTCCTGTCTTACATAATACACCCAGTTCCTCAATGCCAGTGCTCCTAGTTTCCCCTCTGCGTCTGGGGCAGCACACTGACAATTAGACCAAACAGAGTCTATTCTCTGCCTGCTATGTAGGCCACCTTTTAACTAGTATTCAGAATTGAGATGTCAGGGAGGATTACAAGGTGAGCTGACAATGGCACACACAAAGCCGGAGACACACACCTAGGTGTCTTGTTGCTAAACATAAAAGGAGCGTACCGAGACATGATGGCCCAGCCTTGACCTTATTAGGTAACCTTTAGTCAGGATCCAGATGGCAAGAGGTGAAAAGGAAAGCAACTGGTGAAAAGGATGGTGACTAATGTTGTTTAACAGAAGAAGGTAGCTGGAAGCGCTTTTCTGTCCGGTAAATGGATGGAAATTACATCTTGATTAGAAGAGAAGAATGTAATGGCCGCCTGTGCAGCTAGCATGACTCTCATAAAATCTGGATAACACAATCAAGGAAAAGTGTTGGATGTATTTATATTTCATTCAGTTTCTTCTTTGTGTATTCACCTTATACAGCTCTAGAAAAGAAATAGAAAGTGATTCACAATCAGGACGCCATTTACGTACGCAGTCCGTGAGTCATTCAATCAAGACGCCTGCAATAATTCACTCTTGATTATAAAAAGAACTTTGACTGAGTTCATAAGGACAGATTGATGTAATGGGAATTTTATTTCTTTATACATGTTCTTAAATTGAAAGCTACATATATAACTGTTCAAATCATTTTGTAAAGAGTTCCACAGTTTAACGTCAACCACAGAAGTGCACATTGGGTTTAAGGTGGACCATGCATGTTGATGCTTAAATGAAATGTCTTTTTGCAGTTGTTCCTGTAATGCTCAGTTTTATTTTTCCTTGTCAACAACTAACAATGTCTGTACCTCAACTATTTATTCTTTTTCAGTTTCAGTGTCACTTCATGAATAATTCTTCCTGCCCTTTTCTGTAATATAAACAACGGCCTTATGTTGGTCATGGACTTGTTGCCTCAAACTTCCCCACGTAGAAAAATAAATAGAAATGCAACCCCAGAGAAATATTCCTCGACAAATTTTCATGTGCTATGTGAGATTGCCATGTCAATTTCTTATCTGCTATCACAAAGAAAAATCTAAATCCAGGCCTTCTTACATCTAATTGATTGAAGCCTTTTAAGTCATTTTTTTTATTAGAAAAAAACATAAACTTAATGTTGTTTATTGTTAAAATTTAAGGATAACTTGTTTTCATCGAGCCATCTTTTATGTTTTGCTGTTTTGTCTGATATGTTTTCTGCTACAGCTTTTAATTCAACTCCCAATTTTAAAAAAAAATGAAAAGTGTCATCAGCAAAGAACATTAACTGCAATATCTTTTACATTTCAGACATGTCATTGAAATACAAATTCAATCTTAATACACTCGGATATAAACCCAGCAAGCTGTCGTCTGTTATCTAAATTGCTGCTTGTCCAGATTAGGACTATGCCTCTTCAATATATATATGTGTATGTAGAGCAATATATACTCCTATTGTGTAATTTTATTTTTTTTATTGGTGTTGTAATGCATAATATAGATAGATGGATGGATGGATGGATGGATGGATGATGGATAGATAGATAGATAGATAGATAGATAGATAGATAGATAGATAGATAGATAGATAGATAGATAGATTATTTTAAAAATATATATTTTATTGATAAGCTCAGGTCTTGTAGGTTCGATATATGTAGTCCAAGTATCCCCCCTCTTAAATAAACTAGTAGAACAAATGCAGTGGAAATACCATTTAACGTTCAGCAGTTGACCTTTGCAATGTCATAAATGTCAACTGGGTTCACGTGTCAGTAGAATAAACAATGGAATAATTTGAAATTGTGTTGTTAAACCAGAGGCAAACACGATGACAGCAGAGAGAAGCTCATTAGAACAAAATGACACAAACTGCCATTAAGCTTAACAAATTGGGTTATCATTGTAATTGTACCACAGTCATTGTGCGCCGCATGCGTTTCCACCCCACACAGTGAACCATACATTTATGTCAGTGCCGTAATATAAACACTTGACAGGGGGTACGCCCTAATGAGTCAGCATGGAGGGCTGTTACCTGTGCAGTCATCAATGATTTATAGTCATTGTGAAGCTGATGACCAGATAACTTACAACGGTAATTATGAAATAATCCAGTTACTCAGCTTGTCTCGTTCTTGGATTTCCCTTGTTTTGTTTTTGTTTTTATCCTTTCTTTGCAAGTTCCAATTTCCATCATTGCAGTAAACATATAAACACATCTACACCAAAGACAAAGAGGTGATTAAATTTGAAATAATGAATTAAAAAGAAAACAAATACCAGCGATTAAAATGATCGCGACACCGTGAGAACGTGAATCTGCCGATCCCCCGTCTAGGGCAACGGCGCTCATCAAATTTCCAACAACATAAACGCCCGACGTGAACCGACTACATCATCCGCTTCACAGTCCCTCCTCTTTGCACTGTGGTCAGAAATTTGAATAAGATCCCACTGTTAGTCACGTGTCTCTTCCAACCGATGCGCAGTGATATGCAAAATGGCACCAATCTACTCAGGAGACAAAAAAGGAGACAAAGCAAATGTCAAACTCTGTTTCCCTGAACTGGGACCGGGGGTGCAGGGGTTGGAGGGGAGGCGGGGATTTGTGTGTGTGTGTGTGTGCTGGCAAAGGCTTAAGGGTGCAAGCAGATGTGCGCAAACACACATTAGTGTACTTATGCATGTGCGTATGTATGTTTGTATATGCAATTATCAGCTTCATCAGACATTACTTTGTCACAAGTCTGCCCCCCTGTCACCCATCCATCCCCACAAACAGGCCTCACATGGCTCGATACTTAATGCATGGGGGGAAGGAGGGTGTCTGGTGTTACCGTGGGGCCCTAAGCCGGTTAATGACGCCGGGCACCAGAAGCCCCACAGATGGCTAATCTAACCATTGTCTTCCCCACCCAGCCCCTTCGAGCAAACTCCCATCCCACTGGCCCCCCATGCAGCGTGCTACTGTTTACCCCTATCCCATCTAATTCTAATCCTGTTTAGCAACATTCTCAGAACTCTGAATGGCCTTTCCCCCGCCCCGACCCTCTCCCCTTCCCTCTACCCTCCTCTTTTGTCTTTTCAAATGATAAAACGGGAGGAGAGGGGTCACAGTTATCCTCACTTGTGTGAAGGGAGAGATAGGAGGGGGGGAAAGAATGAAGGCACAAGAGATGGTGGGAAGACCTTGGAATGTTTGGGGTTTCTTTCAAGGCAAGTTCATGCCCCGGCTAATTAACGATTATTCTTCATAGCCCTTGCGTTCACTAATATGCGGGGATGATGGATACGGTGCTGACATACGTAGCCTCCTGATGCTGCTCCTGGAGCCTCCTCCTCCTCTCTCTTTCCTCACATCGTCTGTCACTCCGAGCTGACTGTGTCAATCTGGGCCCCGAGCCGGCTGACTGATACTCCCCCGAATTCCTTTTCCCCTCGTATCTGACGGGAGGTGTGAGAAGGGCACTGTATGTGGTGCACACAAAAAGGTCTCACTTTTAAATCTCCTAAGAGCACATATGCACGACCAGACAACTACATGTACACGTATGCACACACACACACACACACACACACACTCTGGCTTTCTGTAACCTCCACCAAAGCAGGAATGTCACAAAGCAGCCTAGAGAGGATCAGTGGATTGGGCCTGTGTGTTCACGTTGCCCTCTCTGCGAGTCTATTCACTTTTGTTTTCATACATATCAAAGCATTTTTCAGTTCTTTTGCGCAGCCCGCTAATATGACACACTGCCGTTTATACTGATTTGAATAAGTGGATAAGGGGCACAAAGGCCCACAGAGAATAGGGAATGACTTGGAACTCTTTCATCGCCCGCTGAAAAGGACATTGTTACTGTCCGACCTCACCGCCGAGTTCCAGAGGCGTTTCAACGGCGCGCAGAGATTACAGGCGACGAAAGAATCCACTTAGCACGTTTTGTTTTGTATTTTTTTATCTTTTCTTCTCCTCCTATTTGCTCAGCGGTGGTCAAATGAAAAGGAGGAATGATGCACAAATGGGATCGCTGTCTATCTGTTGCACCTAGGTATTGGCACACTATCACTTCAAAGGCTACTGGAGGGCTTTGAAGTGCAGCTCGAAGAGAGACACCTGCTTTTTTTTTTTTTTCTTGTCGTAATAATTGTTTAGCACGCTGATACTTAACACCGCGTTAAATGACAAGCTTGGATTCTGTGAACGCACGGCTGAGCCGGGTCACAAAATCCAGTCGCATCCAGTGATGTGGCGGAGCGAAGATCACAACGGACACCAGATCATACAGTGGCGATTTTAAAGGGGCTTCTTCACACGCTACGCCATACCGTACTCACATGTGTTTGAGCCTAAAGTACATATGTTAAGTCGTTAGCCTCATAGAATACTTGCCTAAGTCATATTTTACATGTTTTTGGGAAATGAGAAAAAACACAATATTTAGAAATGACATTGGTATTTATTATTGATTTTTTAACAGTACATTCAACCAGATGTGATTGGCCAATGACATAGGTAGAAAGACAGGATGATGCAGAAGTGATAGGAGAGTAAAGTTAGACAAATATCTCAATTTGACCAAAAAATGACTTAGGCAATTATGCTATGAGGCTAACGAAGTGTTAAAATATCACATGTGGGCCACAGGTAGCAGTCCATGTCTGAAATCTGGAAGGGGGCAGATTTGGGTACATGCAACGGTGCTTCAACAATTCCTTAGCCCCACCCATAACTTCCATTTTGGGATATAACTGTACACTGCAAAGCCTTATATCACTTTCCACAAAACCTCAAATGTTTGCCACCATTTTTTTTTGCAGTTGGCACCCTTTGAAAACCAGTAGGAGAGAGGGAAACCATAAAAATGGAGCTGGACACTGATCTCAGTGGTTTCTGTGTTAGACAGTCCAGCGTCTATCATTCATGAACATACGGTAAATGGACTCCACTTGATTGTCCACGGTTGCTTATTTCGGGCGTCACGACCCTGGGTCATCTTTAGTGCCCCTGTTAAAATCAGCAACCTACCTCGGTACAGTTAAATATCATGGGAGTCATCACCAAGTGTGTTGTCTTCTTGGATTTCTTTGGTAGTTATTCCCTTTCTATGAAGAGACTTGATCACAGTTCTGGCTTCTTTCTGTCCATTTTGTGGTTTCCCCCTCACCTCCTGATTAACAAGGTGTCTCCTGCAAAGAAATGATGAGTTTCTTTGGATAGGGGTATAGGGTTCATAGTATATAGTTATGCCCCAAACTGGGAGTTGCACCCCTTGTTTTCAGGTGAGGTCAAGAACTTTCTGTAGTAGCTTCCTATTTGACATCTTCGAGTGCAGTATACTTGAAATGTGACCTGATCGTCAAAAATATGTTCTACCACAAACTCTTATCTAATATTTAAATTCACGTTATTCATTAAAACCCATTTTTTTCAGTAGTTTTATGCACTCATCCAGTGTCATCTGCTACCTTCTGCTGTCATGAGTTATCACCTTCTCTATAAAAGCCTGAGGAACAGGTCAGGTAATTAAGAAAATATACTATCAGTCTACACCGGTGCTGGCTATACTTTTTTTTTTTTTCCCCTCTGAAATATTCAATGTACCCTAAGGCTAACCTGGTTGTTAAAGGATTTTCAGTGGGAAGATGATGTATGGGGAAGCTCTTGACGTACCCGGTAGAGTGGCTCTGTCTCGGTTAATCTGTAGCCATACTTGTGACTTCTCAGCCTCGATTGTTAAGAAGAAAATAAAAAAAAGGTATTATGTTTCTGACCTCAAGCCAAGCACGAGATACCCCTTTTCCCCACCTCTCTCATCTCAATTGGAAACTCTCAAAGCATTTCTCACATTCCTTCTTCTATCACCTTGCCTCATCTTCTTTTCATACGTTCTTTTATCCGAAGGTCCTTACAGTACCAAGAGCGCATGCATTTTTTGTGAGGGTGGCACATGTTTGAAGTCCTGCAGGAGTAAAACCTTTTCTTCTTAGCTTATGCTCCCTCTGCTTTTTTTTTTTCTCGCTCCACCATACAAACCTAAATTATTGAGACCTTTTCCAACACAGTCCCATAAAATATTTTGGTCCGCTAATTCCACTTTGGAAACTCTATATTAGCACAGCATGTAAAAGAAATATCATCTGTCATGACATACGTGCAAGAGAACAGCTTTCTCCTTGCACATGCAAATCAGCAACTATATCTTGGAATTACATGTTGCACTGAAATAATTTTATTGAGACTACAACTCTGACATGGGAACGGCTCTATCCCTAAACGTCCAATAAAAGACCTCTCTTACTTCAGCATCAAAATATTCTAAATTTGCCTCACCCGTAGCGTTTTTGATATTTTTATTTCGGTGTAAAATTTGTTTTTCTCTCGTTTCTGAGTCTTATTGTTTGGATTTGAAGACAGTCTGCTCATTATGAAATTTCATGAGACCATTTTTTTGTTTTGCCAGTACACAGGTATCCCATCCTAAGACCTGTACGAGAGAATGGCAAGCCAGCAGCATGAATCAACAATGTGGTTTCCATGCTGAGCAATGGGAAGGCTCCAGCAACAAAGAGAAGCTCTGTTCCCCCTCTGATGAGCCAGCACAAACTGCCAGCCTCCTCACTGAATCATTCGCCTAGTAAATGTCCTTCACCATCAGCTTTTATGCAGCACAGCTCCCTCGCCCAGACTTCAGGCACTGTAAACGGCAAGCAGGGTCAGAGTAATTGAAATCATTAATCGTGTTTTATTCCACTTTGGGGCAAAGTAAGCTTGAATTGAAAAGTGGAAGGTAATGGCTTTGGATAATGTACCAGTCTTTGAGGGAAGCGAATGAAACAATATTGAGTTGCATATACTATTGAGTTTCAAAGGTGGAATAGTTGTAAATCACATATTATTATGCTGTCATAATAAAATCATTGATTTATTCTTTTGGAATTGACCTCGTACTGTATTGATTTGTCGAATTACATTAAAGTCAAGGAGACATAAAACGGCAGACGAGTACACGTCTCACACAAATACACCGTAGTGTGTTTTTGTTGAAGTAAATATGCAAACTCAAAACTGGATCATAGTCCTTGTACACAGTTTGACAAAGCTGGTGGCAGGAATCAAACCTGAGCTGTTTTCCACAGTCAAAAGCTTTTAACAGACGTAGCAAAGCATAAGACAGCAGCCATAATTCTCTGACATATCTAGATGTCTTTCATTGATGATGTTTGATTCAAGCAGTATTGAACTTAGTCGAACACATCATGCTCACAATCTCATCTGAATAAACAAATCATTTCCATACTCGATTTGCATTTAACCTTGTGTCATTTCTCAGAGGCCACAGCAGCAACTACTATTGTGTGTGTGTGTGTCTCCACCAGACCGGCCTTGACTTCCACAGAACAGAGCAGAGCACCCCGGGGTGAAAGGGCACGACGTGTCCTGCACCCGCATGGGAGCTTAACAGCATGCGGGGCCTCCGAGCGCCATGATTCCAGGTTGGCTGCGACCTTGTGATGTAACCCCGCTGGTTCAGTCAGGCCAACAATGTTAGCTTGTGTCTAACCTTTCACCACCTCGCCCTCCTCGAGTTTCAACATCGATAGACACGCTGGATGAGGACTCCTAAATATGGTGGCCTGCTCATTCGAACACAAGCTGCTGCCCATTCACAATCCCTGACTACAGCACGTGCTCCTCATCATTGCCAGGGCGGTCATTAGCCTACATTAATGAAATAGCATTTTTATTGTGCACAGCATTTGAAATGTAGTATATGGTTGTGATTTACAGTCGTATCTTTTGCACAAATGAAGTTTAAAGTTTCAAATGACGGCGTGATAAGCACTGTTACCAGAAAATATCAGAATCACTGCAATGTAAAAACTGGTATAAAGTCCATCCATCCATCATCTATACACCGCTTAATCCTCACTAGGGTCACGGGGGGCTGGAGTCTATCCCAGGTGACTCAGGGTGAAGGCAGGGGACACCCTGGACAGGTCACCAGTCTATCACAGGGCTACACTTAGAGACAGACAACCAAGCACACTCACATTCACACCTACGGACAATTTACAATCACCAATTAACCTCAACATGTTTTTGGACTGTGTGGGAGGAAGCCAGAGAACCCGGAGAGAACCCACGCTGCACGGGGAGAACATGCAAACTCCACGCGGCGACCACAACAGTGCTACCAACTGCGCCACCCTGCAGCCCAAACTGGTATAAAGTGTTATTTTTAATTGTAGTTTCAAAAAATTTGCGATTTATTGAGCCTGAAAGATGAGAATTCTGTCTAGGAACCGTCATCATTTTAATTTGATTATCCAAATGTGGAAATATTAACATTTTAAGATGTTTTGGGTATTTTAAAAAATAGGAGAAAAATTAAAAATCCCTTTTTCCTACTCCAACCAACTGGGCACAGTCCTTGTTCTCACATCTATAAATCCCACTCTGTCACTTGGGACCCGTGATCAGCAGCAGTTATAACTGATGAGTCAACAAACATTTTGTTGGTTTATGATCAATGAATGGATTTGGATTGGATGTTTTAATGACTAAATCAGATTTGAGTGTGTGTGTGAGACGAATGCACGTGTGGTTATTTCATTAACAATGTGAATGATGACCATAACTGAAATAACCAGAAGTGCGTTCAGTGCTAACTTAATCAGTACAATGCAAAGAAGAGCGATGCAGTGAGGGTTAACCGAACTACCGGACAGACAACTACTCTATATTGCTGACTTGATCCGGTAAATTGTTGAATTCCTGATGCTAATGTGGGTCTGGGCAGTGTGCGAATCGCTCTGACAGGACATGGGTTCACAATGAGTGACAGCTCCCACCTCTGACTCTGCAGTTTCAGTCCTAGCTTGCTGATCTCTCTCTCTCTCTGACGCTCGTCTGATGAGATCTTCCTGGAAGATGTCATCAGTGTCCTTAGCTGCAGCCCGGCTTCACTCGCAGCAGTCTGCTCTGCTGACTGGCTGTTGTCTCTCTGCCTCGGACTTGGCAGGTATTGTGAGTTTCTGGAACTCACCAAACTGCCAGACAATCTGAGTTCCTCCTAATCCTCTGTGTGTCTGCTCATTGTGTCCTCGTCTAAACTCGACAAGCTCAGCCCAGATATTAGTGGGTTTAGAACTTCTTTTACATGCACTCCATTTTCCTTTCACGCCCTCATTTCCCTATGACCCTCTGCTTTCCTTTGGTTGTGGTGAGGGTGTGTCCAGCTTTTCCTGTTACCTCGATATCAACAGAGGACTCTGTTTGGCTCTCAGGACCAGCTCAAGAGTCACGCAGGCCTCTTCTACATTTGCTTCACTTTAACTCAACCATTTTCTGCAGAGTCGTATAAGCTGAACATGAGGTTATGTATTGTGGTTGTAGCTCCATGTGACTACATTGCACACCTATCAAGACAGTGATCGGCATTTTTCAGAGTTTATCAGACAAGGAACCATGTATGGGAACTTCCGCTGGCTTTCAAAATGGCAGGGGGCAGAATCACGTGACTTCATCCAGCCAATCAGCAAAGTCACTACGGCCTCTGACCAATCACGAGTGAGCCAGAGGGATGTTTTGACCACAGACTGTATAAAAGATGGTTGTAGCAACCGGCCCTGAAAAATGAAGCCAACCTGGAAGTGTCAAAAACCTGTAATATCACTACGTCCGCTAGTCCTGGCTCCCATAGACTTGAATTGGAAAAGAAGTGATCACAGATCACAAAATACCACATTCCTCCAGCTCAGGATTTTCATAGTCAAATCCAGAGACCAGGTGGCCAATCTGAAAATAAATCAATACTGAATTTTTAAAAAATCATCAACATTTTGCGAGGCAAGGGGCGTGGCTGGCTTAATTTACAGTAGGCAGCGATGATTCCGACGAAGCGAGCAGAAGGCGGTAAATGTGGGCGGGCAGAGAGGGCCCGCCTCTCAATCCGTCTGACCAATCGCTGCTCCTATGGCTCTGACGATTTTTGCGTCACTGGCTCCAAAAATCCAAGATGTCAACCAGGAAGTAGCAAAACCCTGGCTTCATTTTCTCAGTGCAGAAACCAACGGGTGACGTCATGGTAGCTACGTCCATCTTTTATACAGTCTATGGTTTTTACACAAGTGTCATAAGTTGTGTAAATCTGACTTGTGATTTGGAAATAAATCTTCCTTCATCTTTATATGTGTATTTTTTTACAACAATTCATCCACATATTATTTGGATTTTTATTCTATTTTTTTATTTTTTGGTGGGCGAGGAAACATATAAGGTAACTGCTTGACTTTGATTTTCAGCCTGAATCTGAAACTCTTCTTAAAAAGTCAAAAAAGAAAAGATGTCCCCTTATATCCACCAATAACACTCTTTTTCTGCAGGTACAAAACTTTCTAGACTTACGTCGCAGTGCCACTAGTGTATATTTGAGCAAAATGATTACATAATGCTTGTAAAACTTATGTTTTATAGTTTTTGCTGTGTGTTTTGATCACTGGCTGGAGGCTCAAAGGGAATGTAGCTGTATTCTGCCTGTCAGTCTCAGCACAGGGAAAAGCCTGCGCGCTGACACTGTGTGGCATGGCTGGGTAAGCATTAAGCGCTGCTTGGAGATGGACTGGGATAGTTTCCCTCCCAGTAGACCAGCTGGTGCACAGTTGCATCAGCAATGAAGTTGATCCTTTCAGTTGTCCAAAGTGTTTTGTTTTTGGCTTGTTTCATGTCTATTTTTTGCCTAATCAAATCAATGTAATACACATGAGTGAAGAAATAAAAAAAAAAAAAAGGAATGAAGACCAGGGAAGCGTTGCCTACCCAGTTTATGTCACGTCCAGGATTGCATCCAAATATAACTACGACTACAAAGTTGAGAAATGCAAATACATGAAGACGAATTGCTTTATTCTCCTGATAGCATCAGTGGAAGTGTGACCTTTACTGTATGTTTCTTTTGTCTTTACTACGTTTTTGTTTTCTTATGACGTTCCAGAGATCCAGAAGATCAATCTGCTGTGTATGCGTGTGGCATTTTTAACTTTCTGTTGTCTGAAGACATTAAAAAATGCAGTCATCTGTAACAGTAAGTATTTTTTTTTTGACAAGATGAAAGACGCGCACGACTGGCGCTTCATGCTAAGCAAGCTAAATCAGCTATGGATCATTAGGAGAGATTATGTATACCACTGACATGGATACTTTGCTAAATTGCTCATAAATTGCTGCTCACTGATTTGTTTTCTTTGACTCGGAGTTAGCTAGTTAGAAAACGGGATTAATGAGTAATAAAGGATAAAATTACTTTATACAATGGCGTAATAAAATAAATGATTCTATAACTTCCCTTCGGCTCGATTCAATTCTACGGATTGATGACACGCGTGCTTTTTGTCAAAACCTCCGCCAGCAAAGCACTCACCTTAACAACTTTCAAACCTCACCCAAATTAAGTTTCACTTCCACCGATCGTAGGTGAATACAAATCGTCTTAAAAATTTGTTTTAAAAGGCATTCCATCTTTCACAAGGTTAAATGTTTTTTTTTTTTTTTTACGCTCAACACTGATGAACCTCATCAGATTGTAATGAATTTCCTACCGAGTAATCCGAATAGCCTTTCTTCTGAGCGGCAATTATCTGACTAAACTCCTTCCAAGAGGTGTGTGAACCCATTTTGCGGCCTGATTGAAAGCTATTCATCAACGCTGGCAGTCCTCCTCACTTCTGCGCCGCACATGTGTGCCACATCGCAGACCTCCGCAAAGAGCTCCTCGCATTTCAGAGCCGAGCGTAAATGGTCTATACCTGTATTTACGATTCAAGGCCGGTTAAAAGCCTTTTTTTTTGCCTTTCATTTGGTAAACACTCTGTGCTCTGGGAATAATACAAACCACATTATGTTATGGTAACTGTGGAAACTCTTACTGTACGCTGCGCATCAAGTCACTACGTCTATTTGATAAATCGCAACAGAAAATATAACGCTAAAACCAATTATTGTTTCGCACTTGGCTCGATAAATCAGCTAAATAGGCGTGTACGTTGCTCGCAAACACACAGAAATATGAAAGAAAATGTAGGAAGCATTCAAATGAGCGTGCTGTCACATCGGTGGGTGGAATTGATGTGTTACGGTATCATGGCCAACGCTGTGATTTCCATCAGCGACACATAAAACACTTAATTTCCACAAGTCATGAGTTTGCAAGGAAGAAAAAAACACACACACACACACACGATGATCACAGAAAGAAACAGCGTGGTGTTGTATTAAGTACTTTCTCACTCGAGCCGAATCCGATTTTACAAACATGACCTCTGTTTGACACTCGGAGAGCAGGGGGCAGATGGTGACGAGGATTAAAACGAAGGCATCAGACAAGTTGACGGGGGAGCGACGGCGGATCAAAGAGGAGGCAACAAAAGAATAGTGAGAAATTAACGCCCCTTTTTCAGACGGCGGCTGTGTTGTTTTTCCGTGTCTTTTCTATATGCCATAACAAAGACATATTACCATAATCACCGCCGCTCCACTATCATCAAATCGATTCAATTCCCCTCCACTGTTCTCAAAGTCCGCCGCTATCTCCGCGTTCAAGGTGAAACCATGTGTACTCTTTTGTGCAGGAATGCATGGTTGCTGATGGTGTGTGTGTGAGAGAGAGAAGAGGAGGAGAGAAGATGAACGCTGTTTGTGTGTGAGCATGTACAGAATGTTCCCTGGCAGAGGAAATAAAGTCTGGCAATAATCACCAGTCCAGCGAGAGGGGTGTATGTCCCGAGGAAAACTCAGCTCCATCAGCAACTACAGCCGCATTATCTCAACTACAAGTTAACAGCGAGAAAATGGAGCTTTTTGACCAGAGTTGGCAGTTCAAACCAATTTAGAGAGTCTAAACAGCGAGGTGTGCGAGATGTCTCTCGGCCTCTGGAGCTGCTGTTGCCGCTTCATCCGCCCTTGAGCGAGGAAAACGTGGCGATACAAGTGTTTCGGTAGCACAAAAATTTAGTTTGTTTAATGAATTACAGATTAGATGATATCCTGGCGAAACGTTTCTAGAAGGCCGATTTCCAATTAAAGCCTCAGTTATTTAAACCGGCGATATCAATCAGCCAGACTTTATTTGTGTAGAGCTTTTTTTTTACACCAATGGAATGTAACACAAGTGCTTTACAGAACAAAGGGATTTAAAAAAAACAATTAAAGTAATATTATAAGCCTGTCGACATGGGTTTGATGCAGTTTCACATTAAGTCTTGCTCGCTGAGTTTTACCAACATTCCAGCTTTGTCCCGAATGAGCTTTAGAAAATTCTCTGCCATCAATAACTTCCATCCATTAACAGTGCTTAATCCTCACTGGGGTTACTGGGGGGGGCTGGAGTCTATCCCAGCTGACTGAGGGTGAAGGCAGGGGACACCCAGACAGACAACCAGGCACACTCACATTCACACCTACGGACAATTTAGCATCACCAACTAACCTCAGTCTTCAGTCACAAAACAAAAAGAGAAAA
>NW_007579996.1:15145-22568 GCF_000690725.1 Stegastes partitus
GTCAAAATGAGTGACTTTTTTTTATTATTATTAACTGAAAAAAAGCCTGCTTTTGTGATTTTAATATATTTTCAACATCATTCTTTTACAAACTTGTGTGACTCACACTTAGACGTTCATGACCTCTGCGTCGATTTGCTCCCTGAAGTGGCAGGTTGAGGGTATGTGGGTACACCAGTCAAATAAAATTTAATTAAACGAATTAACTGCTGCGTTAAAGAAGTTGGGAAAGAGTCTAAAGAGGTTTTCTTTGATTTAAGTAAATTTGCTGCGAAGGTATTTGTGTAGAATACAGAAGAAAAATCTAAATAAAACATTTTAACCTTTCTTATCTACATTCTTTGGAAATAAAGTGAATTGAAAAATGTCTAAAATTTTTCGCTGCGGTATTTGTCAGGTTCTCTTCAGCTCAGTGCCACGGTACACGGTGTGCCGGGAAAAGAAGAAGAAGAAGCGATATGTGCTGGATTGTGTTGTGCCTGTGCATGTCTTCCAACTGTCTGCCATGCCTCTCAGCCGATGTGATGGTTTTTATCACATCACACGGGACCACTGGAGCATGTGTGGTTGGAGGTGTGCTTGTATTGTTGTTGTCAAGCATGTCTGGACTTTTTTTTTTTTTCCTTAAACCTGCTGCTAATCCTTTTTTCTGCTCCCGTCAGGCAGGGATGGTGTTCATATGTCAACACAGCAAAAAAAAAAAAACACCTCCTCTGAAGACACGCACACTTTTGCAGCCGAGTATGAAAACATGAAAGCAAATATGAACAGCCAGGGGTGAAACCACACGCAGTCTGAGCCGCAGACAGGACTCGCACGGCGGTCACCGGTCGGGTACGCAGGTGCGAAAGATCTAAACCGGATCGCAACCTGTTAGCGCAGCGAGAGCAGATGACGTCAGAGTTTAAAACTTACTGGCTTAAATTTAAGTTGCTGAACTCCTTTGGACAATCACACGACGCTGATTGCTGCAGAAGCTGAAAACCGCTGACTTTGAAATTAAAACTGTAATTGCGCACCGATATACTCTAACAATCAGGGGGCAGGATTAAAGGGGGCGAAGGATTAAGGGTAAAATAGATGAAGAAACAGGACATCGCCGGCTTTTAGAGACATTTTCCTTTTTAAAAAATGCCTCCTCTTCTAACAACACTCCAGCAACATAGCACTAGATAATAGCGCTTCGCAAATTAGCACAATCTTATTATGGAAGCGGAGTTTATGGGCCGCCTTTGATGTGTGGAGCATAGTTTTTATTTCACATTTTCCATGTGTTTAATATGATGGCTCTAACGATCTAGAATGTAATGAGAGGTAATTGCCAGCACTAACTACGCCTCTATCGAAAGCCTTTATTGTTCTTTATTGGACACCATTTACACCCTGATAGTGCACTCTGCTAAATTAGGCTTGATGCAAATCTTTGTTAATGAGCGATATGTGAGCACTGTGTGTTTAGGCTTGTCTCAACACAGCTATTAACCGCGGCGCTCGCTGGTGTAGCACGACGGCAACAACTATCCTTAAAGCGTTAATGTCTGATTAGTTTATTTAAATCTGTGTCTAGTTTAACAGAAGGATGGCTTCTCTGTTTACCAGCTGTCCTACTTTTTTTTTTTCTGCTTTCACAACTGTCCTCCTCCTACTTGGAAAAAAGAGGACACGTTTTTTACCCGAGATGCATCACGATCTGGCCTTTGTGTGACCTCCCCCCGTCCACCATGATGCGAGTGTCTGGCTGCGGGCGGGATCTCCTTTTTTTTTTAGTCCAATCAGAATTCTTCGCCGAGCAGTTGAGATAGACGCCGCTAGAGTGGCGACGCGGGGCGAAGGCAGCGAATGCAACGGAAAAAAAAGAAAAGGCATATTTTGGCTCTTAATTTGTGGAAGTCGAGCTATGTCCCACTTTTATTTCACTGGAGAGGAAACACATCGGCCTTCCCGCTGCGCTCGCCGTGCATTCAACGCTTGCATTTTTTTTTTTTTAACCCTCCGCCTTTGTTTCGTGACAACTCTGTGCAACTCGTACTGTTTACAGGTCACTGGCGGTCCAGAGAGGTGAAGCCGGGGTTGGTAACGAGCTGACACTTGGTCCCTCACAAAAACACCTCACTGGCCTTCGAACCCACACAGCTGCAAGAATGTTAGCACATTATCCAACACCCCCCCACTGCCTCACCTTTGTCTGCCTGCCACCTGACATTAGACTGCTTCACATTGGCCTTGTTAGAGGTCCTTAGTGAGGTCAAGGAGTAAGACTGGACACCTGACGGCAGACGAGAACGACCGTAGTTTGTGTGTGAACAAGAAATTAATTTGCTCCTTTGATATGATTTTTTTCTTTTAGAATTTCAAGCCCACGTGGGAAAATGTTTGCTTGTTATTCTAACTTAAAAACTTGTTTCATGCAGCTACAATCATTTTCAAATAAATGATAATACACGTATGAATAGATTTTTTTTGTAGCAGGCAGTAGAGACGACAGAGAAAACTGTGTTATTTCAGTCGTTCTCGTCTTCCTTCCACCTGGTGTTTGCGCTTTGTTGGTGCCACACTTTGTGTGAGGTGATTATTTTCACCTCCTGCTGCTCGTGTGATGCTTCTGGCTGCGTGTTTAGGTGTTCTCTGAAACTGTGCAGCGCTTTGCTTTTTTTTTTTTTGCAGAATGCACATTAAGGAATCGGCCATTTATCAGCTTCAACAAATCCAGCGTGACCCCGCGGGATGACACACCTGAATAATTTATGTCTTAAAAGAACTAAATCGAAAAGGAGATGTAGTGATGATAAATGGTATTTTTAAACCTGTTATGTTCAATTCACTTGGCATTTTAATATATTATTAATAACAATAATAATGTTATTGACTTACTTATATAACAGTTTTGGGAAATCAAGGTTGGCAGTTTTACTAAACATATATTCTGACAGGGGGGCAAATTCAAAACAATAACGATTCCGAAACTAACCCAAAAAACATCCCGTGGCTCGGTAATGTATTGCATTCCTGGGGTGTAACATCTCCACTGTTTTCCTAACTCGTGTTGTTTAGGTTATGGACACACAAACAACAATTTTTCAGAATTTCCGAGACAGAGAACAAATAGTCTGTCATTATTGCCAAGCTTGGATGCTGATGTATTCTATCTTCCGCGGTGTGTTTGCAATAAGGGAAGATAAGCCAGAAGCTGGGAATGCCTTCTTTTCAATTCCATCTTCTTTTTTTTTTTTTAGACGCAGCCCTCTCAAACTTCCTCAACCATGCCAGGCTGTTTTTCCCTCCATAAATCAAGGACAGTGGGGAGGACGAGGTGTGATTGCTTTCACACCCAGGAAGTAATCACACCGGACCTGCCACAGCTCTGATTAAGACTGATAAATATCGACGAGCAGTTAATGAGATGTCAGGCGGGAACAAGGCCCTTCCCTTCATGCCTACCGATGACACCAATGGAGAGGAAAAATGACCTCGACTTGGCAATGTCACGACCGTCTTTCATAAGTGCAAAGCACAAGCTATTAATTATCTTTAGTTGGTGTGCGAGATTATCGATGGTGCAGCACATCAATGAAATGGTGGCCAGCAGATGTTTGTTGGAATATTATTATTCATAATTACATCAGCTAAACAGAGTGTGATTATTTTCATCCAGTTCAACTCATCGATTCCGTTAACAGGTTGAGACAGACGCGCGGGAAGCAAAAAAAAAAAAAAGAATCCTGCAGACGGGTATCAATTAGCTGATTAAAAACCCCTCTTAAATCTCTGTCTCCAGCACTCGCTCGTACGAGTTGACTTCCATAATTGAGCTCGGAGTTTATCTTGAGTTTAAAATTAAAATCAATAAAATGTGCAAAGCCTTTTGCAAACACTGCATTAAACTCCCACAAGGCTCACAAACACAAGCCTGCGAGATGTCTGCCGGAGTACGATGAGGGCACCAAGTCAGCAGGAGGCTAGGAGCAAGTAATTTCATTATCTCACCAAGCATCATATATGCATTGCTGTATGAGCTCTATTCCCTCGAGTTGCAGCCCTGCGTCAGTGCGGTTTTGTGCTAAGCCATGTGATTTATGCACCACGGTACCGGTGTAATGCTCTGTTTACAGTAAATTAAGGCTCTATCTTGATAACTGCAGCCATGAGGACATCTTATCTCCCCACGGCGGCATTTTGATGTGCTTGTTCAATGGCCTTGCTGTACCTGAAGGCTGCCATACCTCTCACATGTGACAGATTCCCACCGATTGTCCGGCTTTGACCGTGAACTCCAGGTCACCCCCTGGTCCCTAGGCGCAGTCCTGTTGAATATTGTTTTCCCGGGCAGACATGCTCAACCCATCAGACAGAAAGACCATGCAGCTGCACCCAAACACCCAACAATAGGATGCTTGTTCTGGGGCAGAAAAGGCTGGGTCCCCCTTTTTGAGGAAGGGGGCGATGTGAGCGGGTGGTCAAATATTTCAGGGGTTTTGCAATCGGATAATCTTTGAATGGAGGCAATCGTCTGCACATTTCAGTAACGCTGGATGAAGTGAAAAACACTTCCCTCCGAGTACACAAGCATGTATTTACTTAATGATGGAGTGTACAAAGCACAAAGACAATAAGCATTTCTAAAAAAAAAAAATCCCTGTTTTTCCCCCTTTTTCCTGTTTTTTATTTGTTCGTCGGCATGGCGAGCAAAGAGAGAAACATCCTGAAATTAACAGGTCAGGAATGTATCATTAAAGGATCAGGAATGAATTAAATGCCTGAAACCCTGGCTCGTTATAATCAGTTCAATCATGTCGGAAAACGAGTGCATGTGTTGGAAAGCTGGTGTGGGGGTTTCTGAAGGGTGTTGTAAAAAAAAAAAAAAGAGAAGGAGCGAAAACAAAAAGCATTGTGTGTGTGCAGAAAGCCTGGACTGGATAACAAGACAGAAATGTATGTGATTATCGTTACCGTGACAGGCAGCCAGATAAGATATGTCATGTATGACACACTTTAAACACGGCCCAGCGGCGACTCGCATCGCACGTGCTGCTATTTATTTATCTTTTTCTAGTTTTGCAGATTCTTCATTATCATTATTATTATCTTACTGCGTTTTTAATTGTATTTTTAACAGAGCTCTGCAGGGAATCAGAGGTGCAGACAAACTCCACGCACACATATTTCATTGTTGGAAGTATTCGCCAATTAGCAAGTGGTTGGGACCGGAGCGGTAATTAGGCTTTCCAGTCGGCTGGTGTCTGTGTACAGCTTCGTTGAGACAGGTCTGAAGCTAAACGCCTCGCTATTTGTCCAGCAATTATGTCAGGTCCCCATGTCACAGTACAGACGTGACCAATTAGCTGTGCCAAGCTGAAGTGAAAGAGAGGGATTATGGCAGAAGAGACGGGAGAGGATGAAAAAAGTAGACAGAGAAACGGGTGTGCGGGTGTTAGCTGGGTTTAATAAGACTGAGGAGAGGAGGAGGAGGGGGGGCTGAGGTTTAGTCTGTAGGGACTAGGAGAGAATAAAGGGAGTCTGGATTTGGAAATGAAGGGGGTAGAGGAGGTTGTAAGGAACCGGATTTTTTGTCCCGTTGCCGTGTGATCATGTCTTTCATTGATCTCCTCCTGACCGACATGTGGCTAAGACATGTTAACGCACAGCAATATTTATGCTAATGCCGCCTGGCTGGCCGAGCGGGGATAAGAAATTAATCTTTATTGACGTCTTAATAATTCTCCCTTACATTATGTGACATATTTTGATGAAACCCGCCTGCAGACAATCAATATTATCCAGCTCGGAGTAATGTGACACTCTGTCAATAGCCCTTGGAAAGTATACAGTGCTCTAGTTCATCTTGGCACGCGTCCATATTTACGTCAGGCTGACAGATTGGACGACGCGTCGGGCACCGAGGGAGCACCGGCTATCTCGGCTAGTCAAAATAAAACTCCAAAACCTGCGGGCTCCCATCTGCGTCAGGAGGAATTCGGTAGCCGTGGTTAATTTTATTTCTTCGCAGGAGGTTTTCGAGGTCCCCCTCTGCCAAAAGCGGCGCCACAACAGGAAAATAGAAGATGAACAAACGATGAGCTAGAAGAAAGCTATGCGTCCGGATCGAGTGTCCTCAGAGCCAGAGGAGCTGTAAAAGGCCCTAAAATGTATTTTTGCCGGTTGCACACAAAAAAAAGAACCCTAATAATCTTTCTGCTGAAACTTCTCAGAGTGCGTCTACAGGGGGGGGGGAAGCATTTGGAAAAAATATCTGCCCTACTCAGACACTGAGAAAGACCGATCCAAGGCTCTGTGTTTAATTGGACAGGGAGAGGGAGAAGAGGGGAGCCAGGGGACAAGGCAAAGGGGCAGATGAGGTAGAATCTATGATCTGAGCATCTTTTCCTTTCTACTGGAAAACAAGACTGTTGGCTCGGTGCCTGCAGACATGAGTCGAGCTCATATTAATTAGTGGGCTTGAAAGACAATACGGGGAGCTTTAGTGTTGCAAGTTATTGACATACTGTAGCTCCGCCGTGCGCACTGCAAACTTTCAGATTTGTGTCTTGCAAATTTGAGAGAACAAATCAATCACGGGGCGATAGCGGTAACTCCTGAACGATTTGGAATTACTTTTTTTTTGATGTAGACAGGTGTGCGATTCAATTTCACAGCTAAATTTGCTGCTTCTTACAAGTAGCAAATTAAATAATTGCACTTAAGGGACATTAGGAATAGATGAACTCTCTGTAACTTCTCCCAAGGATCAATATCCACTCATTTGTTGCCTGCGGCGATAAGGATGCCAAACACAATAAATATATATTTTTTAAACATTAATGTTACTCTAAATGCCCCCAGGCTGTTCCAAGGCTAAGGCAATAATGCACTTTTAGCGCATCTGAAAGGCAAACATCAGATCAGAGAGTTTAGGATGTAAAACGTACAGTGAAGATAAATGCAGTTAAATCCAGGGATGTTTATCTGAGGGGCTGCAAGGTGGAGAGGTGGTTAGCACCGTTGCCTCGTAGCAGGAAGGTCGCTGGTTTGTGTCCCGGTGAGGACACCCGGGATCTTTGATTCTGAAGGGAAGATACCTCGGTGTTTAGAATTACCTTATCTCTGGATGACCCAGGTCTCGTTGTAACTTTATTTCAAGTTATTGTTGGGTTTGAGTCCCACTCATGACCATTTGCTGCAGGTTTCTCCCCATTTGGACTGCAAGGTGGCTCGGTGGTTAGCACCGTTGCCTTAGAGCTTAGAGGGTTTGCGGACACTCGGGATCTTTCTGCGAGGAGTTTGCATGTTCTCCCCATGCAGCGTGGGTTCTCTCCGGGTTCAGAGCAAAAATCTTTGGGTGAACGATATCTGTAGGTAAAAATGCATCAAATGTGCGTCAAAAACAGGAACATATGCTTTGATTCTGAAGGGAAGATACCTCGATGTT